>NC_072823.1:31520000-31645000 GCF_027744805.1 Dunckerocampus dactyliophorus | reverse complement strand
TGAAAGTAGAACATATAATTTAGATAATGTTTTAGGGGCAGATATTTTAAAAAATTGGTCAATAGTGGCATTGCTTTCCCATGATATAGTCCTGAAATTTGCTTTAATTATAGATTTAATTTGTATGTATTTGTATGATTTATTCCATACTGTGTAACAAGGTCGTTAAATGAGATAAAGTTGTTTCCTATAATTATATTTTTCATACAACTTATTCCTTTTTCGTGCCATGTTGGGAAATTTAATGGCTTCTTTTTAAGCAAGATGTCAGGATTATTCCAGAATTTTGAGAATTTTGTTATTTTTAGAAATTCCCACCAAGCTGTCAGAGTGGTGCTTATATTTGTACTTTTAAAACAATTATTTTCCCGGAGGATTTGGCTAATGAAGGGCAGGTTACAAATTGGGATTTCATGGCTAAGTGATTGTTTTATGTCTAGCCATAAATAATCCAATGGGTTAGGTTTGATCAATTTTAAGATATACTGTAACCTGTTTGCAAGGAAGTAGTTGGAGAAGTTTGGGAGTTCTCAGCCCCCATATTCTTTAGATTTTTGTAACAGTTTGAGACTTACTCGTGCTGGCTTATTTTTCCAAAGACATTTATTTATATATGAATCTAATGACTTGAACCAAATTATAGATGGTTTGGTGGGGATCATGGAAAACAGATCAAATCATCATTTTCACGGTGGATACTCTGCCTGTAAGTGAGATGGGCAAGGTTCTCCAACGCGAAAGATCATCCTCTATTGACTTCAAGAGTGGAGTATAATTTGAGCGGATCAGGTCTGACAGGTTGGAGGAAATGTTAATACCCAAATACTTAATGTTCCCTGAACACAGTGGTATAGAGGGGGTGCTCTGTAAAGTTAATGGGCAGTACTGTGGATTTAGACCAGTTAATGGAGTAATCTGAGAAGGTGCTATAATTGTTAATGAGCGAGATAGATTCGTGAAGTGAACAATGTGAATTGTCTAGGAAGAGTAATACATCATCAGCATAAAGGCTTATTTTATGATGAACATTTGTGGTGTGGATCCCTTTAATATTTATATGTTGTCGAATTGCAGCTGCAAGAGGTTCGATAAAGATAGCAAATAGTGAGGGAGAGAGTGGACACCCTTGCCTAGTACCTCTTTGTAAAGTAAATTCTGGAGAGATGTGATTGTTGGTCCGAACAGAGGCCTTTGGGGTTTTATATAGGATTTTAATCTATGTTCTAAATGAATCTCCAAAGCCCCATTTTTGTAGTGTTGCAAAGAGAAATTTCCAGTTTACGCTGTCAAATGCTTTTTCAGCATCTAATGACACAATTGTGGTTTCTAAATTAAACTACCATGTTTTTGGTGTTGTTTACATTTAGCGGGAGACAAGAGTCCATTCCACCGTTTCACGAAATCCTGTACCATTGGTCCATGGCTATGTTTCACAACCTGGAGCAGGCTCACAAGTACGGAGTCGTCTGCATATTTCAAAAGGAACCCGTTTTCATATTGTATATTTCATATACAGTGGTACCTCGCATAGTGTAAACCTCCTTTTACGTAAATTCCACTGAACGTAAAGAATTTATGTAAAGTTTTTGCATCGTATTACGGAATAAATTCCATATAAGGTAAAGCGTCAAGTCGGTGCAAGTTCAGAAATTTGATTTGTTTCGCGCTGGTGACGTCTTCTGACGCTTCATGCTCTCATTGGCTGATTATCGGGGCACCGCCTACGCTCTCATCTCATTGGCTGACTTATCCAGTGCTTCTGTGTGTTTGTATGAGACATGCTTCTCCCTTCCTCCCAACCTCTCTTCCTCATCGTAGTCGCCCTTAAACTAGTTTGCGCGCATTGACATCTCTTCTTAATGTTTTTACTTTTCTTTGTGTTAAAATTACAGTAATCATGGGCCCTAAACCAAGTGTAGGTGATAAGAAAAAAAGGGAAAAGTTGTGGATAGAAACCAAGCAGGAAATGATCCAAAAAATTCTGACACTTCACGCTCTCATTGGCTGATTATCAGGGCACTGCCTCCGCTCTCATCTCATTGGCTGATTATTAGGGCACCGCCTACGCTCTCATCTCATTGGCTGATTATCAGGGCACCGCCTGCGCTCTCATCTCATTGGCTGACTTATCCAGCGCGTCTGTGGGTTTGTGTGAGACAGGCTTCTCCCTTCAACCTCCCTTCCTCATCGTAGTCGCCCTTAAACTAGTTGATTGTTTTTGTTTTTCAGTTTTATTCATTTACAGTAATCTTATTTATTACCTTATTTTATATAGAAATGTTACTCTACTGTGTTTATGCTAACGTGTTCTTATATTTTCCCACCATATTTGATGGACTTTGAATATTTTGAAGGGCCAATGGGGTGAGTTTGGGAAGATCTTGGTACGGATTAGGCTATTTACATGTATTTCATGCTGCGTATAACATAAAAAACCTATAACATAAAGGTTCTCGGAACGGATTATTTACGTTGTAGGGGCGTCTCTTCATAAGATGAAGCATAAAGGTGATAGGACAGACTCCTGTGGTGAACCTGTAGAACTACAGACAGGGCCAGACAACATTTGTTCTCTGTGTCCTGTTAGTTACAAAGTTAAGAATCTAGCCCACAAGATTCTTGCTCAAATAAAATCATTTCAGAGCCGACTAACTAAAATATGGGGCTAGATGGTGTTAAAAGTTGAAGTAAAATCCACAAATAAAAGAGTAAACAAACGCTTCTCGAGGTAGATGGTCAACTTGGTTCAGTATATTTTTCATCAAAATAGTAGAGGAAGGTTTAAGACAACAATGGATGAAGCAAGTGCAGAGAACGAGAAACATCTGGGCGTCCACCTCGAATTCTGTCCTTTGCAGTGATCATTTCACTGATGACTGCTATGAAGGAACATCTTTACAAGAAGCATTTGGCTTGAAAGTATGGTATAAATGCAATTGGAAAAATAATGCTATTCCAATGGTACACAGGAAAAAAAGACGAGAACAACAACGTCAAAGTAAGTTATAACTTGTTTACATAATATCTTCTCATGACCTGAGGAGGTCCATACGAGAGGCCAAAAGACAGTACAGACAGAAGCTGGAGGGCTACTATTCCACCTCAGACCCTCGGCGCATGTGGGCGGGGCTCCAGCACATCACAGACTATCGACAGCAGAGTAGCGTAGCCACGTCCAGCCATACCACACTTCCTGATAAGCTGAACGAGTTCTATGCCCGCTTTGACAGCCAAACTCCTGATGAGCAGAGAGGGTGGCTGGACTTCAGGAGAACACAGGACTCACCTCTCATGGTGACATCAGCTGATGTGCGCAGGGTTCTAAACAAAACAAACCCACGAAAAGCAGCAGGCCCAGACAACATCTCAGGACGTGCACTTCGGGTTTGCTCATCAGAGCTAGCTGATGTGCTTGCTGACATGTTTAACCTGTCGCTTGCACAAGCATCTGTACCGACCTGCTTTAAGTCCACCACCATAGTGCCCGTACCCAAGAAGAGCAACGTGACCTGTTTAAATGACTATCGCCCTATAGCACTCACTCCTATTGTTATGAAGTGCTTTGAAAGATTAGTCATGACCCACATCAAAAAGAGCATCCCGGCGGCAACTGTGGACCCTCGACAGTTTGCATATTGCCAGAACCGGTCCACTGATGATGCAGTCAACACTGCCATCCACACAGCTCTTTCTCACCTCCAGGGCCAGGACACATACGTCAGAATGCTATTTATAGACTATAGCTCTGCTTTTAATACAGTCAGCCCCCACAAACTCACAAATAAGCTCCTGACACTTGGCCTGTCTCCCTCCCTCTGTAACTGGGTGTTTTACTTTCTCACAGACCCCAGTCAGTCAGAGTCCACAATCGCACATCCAGCTCAAGAATTGTGAGCACTGGGACCCCACAGGGGTGTGTGCTGAGTCCACTACTCTACACGCTCTTCACCTATGATTGCGTGGCCTCCCAGAACAACACCAGCATCATTAAATTTGCGGATGACACTACAGTCGTTGGACTGATCACTGGTGGTGTTGAAACATCATACAGAAGCGAGGTGGCGGACCTCATAGCTTGGTGTCGTGATAACAATCTCCTTCTCAATACAGATAAGACTAAAGAGATGATCATCGACCCAAGAACAAGGGAAAGGTAGCCGCATAGAACCCTGTTTATTGATGAGACTGAGGTGGAGAGGGTGAAAACCTTCAAGTTCCTTGGCACACACATCAGCGAGGACCTCACCTGGTCTCACAACACCCAACAAATTATGAAGAAGTCCCAAAGGAGACTGTACTTCCTGAGAAGACTGAGGGAATTTGGCATGTCCACCACAATCCTGAGTTGCTTCTACAGATGCACTATGGAAAGTGTCCTTACCGCCTCCATCACTGTTTGGTACAGTAACTGTACAACACGTGATAGGAAGGCACTCCAGCGGGTGATCAAGACCTCACAGAACATTGTTGGGGCAGCCCTCCCCTCACTGCAAAACATTTATAAATCTAGAGTCCTACGCAGAACACACAACCTCATCAAGGACAGCACACATCCACAACACTCATTATTCACACTCCTACCGTCAGGCAGACGCTACAGGAGTTTGAAGTCCAGGACCACAAGGCTGGCTAACAGCTTTTACCCACAGGCCATCAGGCTTCTCAACGAAGCACTCACACACGCCACACGCAACACAAGCACACACTCATAGCACTTTATTTATTTATTTGTTTATTTATTTATTTGTATTATTTATTTGTATTAATGTCTCTTCTGTTTTTGTTGCTTAATTTATTGGTATATATGTTTATGTTTCTTATGTTCTTATTCTTTCTTGTGTTTTCTTTCTTTTCTTGGGAGAATGAACAGAATAAGATTTTCATTGCATGGTATAACTCCTGTTTTACCATGCACATGACAATAAAACTCTCTTGAATCTTGAATCTTGAATCTAAACACTATTCAATGATAGCGACAAGGCTGTAAAGCCTTGTACATGTTATATAAACATCTTTCCACAGAGATATGTATGTTTACTTTGGTGTGCAGGGGCGATGGCTGTCGCTGTGACAAAATATGAAATAAATCAGGATATAAAGACCCCTTTACGTTCATTAAGAAGCCGATTAGAAACAATAATTGAAGGATAAGCAACTCCAGAGTAATTTACACTTACCATTCTGTGTTTTGAAGGCGACCAATCTTCATCTCCATGTCTTAAGGCTTAAGTCCATGTTCTGCAAATTCTCTATTTTGTCCTCCTCAAAATCTATTGGCACATGGCTCAAATCTTCGCCATAATCACGGTAAACTGTCTCGTACACTGCCATGTACCTGAGTGACAGTACTCCGATCGCCTCACTTCCAGAAATGAGACTGAACAGCGAGTGCTAGCTCGTTATGGGTGGCGCCATAAATGTAATTTTTGCAAATTTACTGTTCGCTTACAAAAATGTAACAATGTAGAACATAATTAGAAACAATATACAACATATTTAAGTAAAGTTGATAAATCATGTAAGGGACCCTTTTATGCCTTTCTGCAATAACATGTCATTGATTGCTTCTGGTTCCACTGTTCAACAGCCAGTTTCAGCTCCTTTTCTGCTCCAACGTCCTCTTCTTGTCCTCTTCTTGCTATGAAGCGCCTCACAGCATTAATAAAAGAGTGGCCCCAAATATTCCACTCCTACACAGGTGAATGGCTCATCTGGCTGGATTCTGTCTTTCGGCAAGTCTGCCTTCTGCTGGCAACCTGCGGAAGCATTCTGTCTCTTGCAGATGGTGTATTTTGACAGAATTCCTATTATTGCAGTGCTCACTTCTGCAGTCCAGTACTTTTACGTAAGCTTGGACAGCATATGGTTGCGGCCACCATGTCCTATGCAGCAGGGTAGAAATATGGAGTTCTTTGGCCATGAATTGTAGGATGCTTCCTACAACTTGCAGGATGCCATTTTGCAGAATAGGACACAGTGTGTACAGGTGTACAGCTCCTCTGAAAACCTCTAGATAACCTCTAGAAACCATATGATTGCCAGCTCAGCCTCCATGATGATGTCTCCGCACACATGTATTTTTGAATGCGTGCATTTCTTCCTCCAAACATTTCTGCTGCTCCACATTGGGCGGGCACTGTGCATAGGCTGCCTTTAACTGCTTCCTCTTCATCCAGCAGGACATCAGCCTGTCTTTGCACTTTAGCGTCCGTGCTACAGATTTTCTTAGGCGGGCCCAAGAAGAAAAGTAGTGAACCAGGTTGGAAGTTGGGTCTTTTGTAGTCACTAAAGCACTCACTGTGATGGTTTTCGTCACTTCTGGGTCATCTGAAGAGAGATTGTGTCCTGTTTCGGGTGTCATAGGCCACTCACTCTCAGGCTGGCAGAGAAATGAGGTCCTGACAGCTACGATGTGTTCTTGAGAAACTTCCCCACCTTGAACCCTCTGGACGCTATATCAACTGGGTTATATCTTGTGTCCACATAACTCCATTGGTCTGGATGAGACGATTTAAAAATCTCAGCAATAGGGTTAACCACAAACACTTTGAACCTGGTTGTTTCGTTCCTGATATATTTGAGGAAAGATGTAGTTGGTCCAGAATACTGAATCCCGCAGAGTCATCTGTAGTCTCACATCAATGCGGTTGGCCATTGTTGCTGCTACAAGCTCCAATCTGGGGACGGTAACTGCTTTCATTGGGCCAACACGGGATTTTCCAATAATAAAGGCACTGTGTCTATGAAGACGCTTATTTTGCAACTGCAGGGAAGTCACTGAGCCATAGCCATTCTTGCTTACGTTGCAAAAGTGATGTAATTGGGAAGTAGTGACATTTCCAAATGCCAGAGGTTTTCAACATCTGTCCAGCCTGAAGCTGTCCAACAGGTGGAGCCCTTGTATCCACTTCAGCCATTTTATTGAGATTGTTTCAGGTAACTGCTCTTCTGCACAGGTCCCTCAAAATTAATTTAGCCACCCAAACAATAACACTCAGCATCCCTAAAGGGCCATAAATTGAACTCACAGTGGAGGGGATTCCTCTACGAGTAAGTGGTCTGTCCTTCAGCACAATCTTGAACTGAAATTGGGAAGTAGTGACAATCGTCACTTCCTGTTGTACGGAAAGGACGCTCACGGAAAAGCTCCGTCCACTATTACCGGAGTTTTAAACTTTTGCGACCTTGGTGAATACAGTTCGTGATCACAACTTGTGATTACAACTCTGCAAGTGAGTGCTGAGACTTCTGCCTCAATTCGGACCCGCGAGTGGACTAAACTCACCAAAAGAGACAATCAGGTGGAGCCGACAGCCGTTACAAGCAAGCTATCATGCTAGCCGCGGTTTGAAGCCTGATTTAATAACAGGATAACATTTGAAGGTTCCCTGTGCAGCTTTTTCAGCCCACGAGGACTGGTGGGACTTTGGTGAGATACTGGTGAGAGATAAACTCGCCGTTATAACGAAGATTAATCACCGAAGGCATTGCACCACAAGCCAACGGCTAACTGACGGCGTTACCAAGCAACAGTAACAATGTCAAAGGCTCGAGGGAGAAGAAGCGCAACAAGCGGTGGCTCTAGCAGTTCTGGTCGAAGTACTCCAGATTCAGTCATATATACGGAAGATGTCGAAAAGAGTGAGTATACCATGGCGAAAACCATGGAGGATTATGGAAAACAGATGCAGCAACTTGTGGAGAATTCCAACTCCCTGCAAAAACTAACTTACAGTCTGCTAGAGACTACCAACGCCATACAAAGAGAAATGCAAGGTATGAAAGAGCAAGTTCAAGTTTAGAGAGAAGCATTTCAAAATGAAATGGGGATATTAAGGAAGGAAATGCAAGGTCTGAGAGTGGAGAATAAAAAATTACAGGAAAGTTATGATGCATTGGGAGCCACTCTCAAAAATGAATGTGAAGAAAAGGATAAAATCATCGAGAAGCTGAAAAACACCATAGATGACATGGATCAGAACACGTGAATGAATGACGTGGTCGTGACGGGACTTTGAATCAAACCAAGGTCCTACGCCACAGCAGTGGCAAATACTGAAGAACCAGACGAAATGGATGTCGCCTCAACAGAGCAACAAGTTGTTGATTTCTTGCAATCAAAGAATGTAGATGTAGACAGCCAATCTATTGATACTTGCATCCCACTGTATGGTAGGAACCTACTACACCCGTCATCATCGTCAAATTCACTAATAGGAAACACAAGGTTGCTCTGCTGAAACAGGGAAAGAAGCTGAAAGGAACAAATGTGTACATGAATGACCACCTGACCAAGCGCAACGCTGAGATTGCTAAGAAAGCACGTGATCTGAGGAAGCAAGGAAGGATTCAAGGAACATGGAGTGCAAACTGCAAAATCTTCATCAAAGCAAATGGAGGACCAGAGGCCAGAGTTCTTGCTGTCAAAGACATCAAGGACCTAGAAAGATATTGAGGTCTCCCAACATGGAGGAAAACAGCTTTAATATGCTACAAGAAGATCTACAATTGGACACTTTTCACTTTACAGATAACAAACAATTGATATGAAAAAGATATTGATCCAGACTCAAATGTTTTCTCTAACATTACAAACGACTGCCGTTATTATACGGAGGAGCAATACAACAACAGCTTCATCAACGACGACATATGAGAGGCCCTTTGAGAGATAATTCATACTTGGTTTCACACGCAATATCATAATCTCACATGTACACCACTATACTCTCACACAAACACTACTATACCCTCTTACATGCATAATCATACTCTCTCACACACAGTATTGTCTGGGCCATAAATCATACTCTCACACATACACTATCATACTCTCTTAAAAACACCGTCATACTCTCTTAAAAACACTATCATACTCTCTTAAAAACACTATCATACTCTCACACATACACCATCATACTCTCTTAAAAACACTATCATACTCTCACACATACACTATCATACTCTCTTAAAAACACTGTCATACTCACTTAAAAACACCGTCATACTCTCTTAAAAACACTATCATACTCTCACACATACACCATCATACTCTCACACATACACCATCATACTCTCTTAAAAACACTATCATACTCTCACACATACACCATCATACTCTCTTAAAAACACTATCATACTCTCACACATACACTATCATACTCTCACACATACACCATCATACTCTCACACATACACTATCATACTCTCACACATACACCATCATACTCTTTTAAAAACACTATCATACTCTCACACACACACTTTCATACTCTCACACATACACCATCATACTCTCTTAAAATCACTATCATAAACAGAGTTGTCTCATTCCACTTCAGTAACCTCTTCACCTTCATGGAAAATGAGGGCATACTGGATTCTACAGATGAACTCCATCTGTTTTGTCTGCACTACATCTACTTGCCAAGAGTTCAGAGGGCGGCTGCAGAATTCCGAAATCAGTGGAACAATCATGGATTATCCACACAAGGAGGACAAACACCTCTCCAACTGTGGCAGAGAGGGGTTCTTAACAGTGCAATTGCTGGTGCAATTCAGGACATTTTAGCAGGAAATGATACCTTGGAAATCAATGAAGACACCCCTCTACAGTTAGAGACTGAAAACAATATTGTTGTTCCAGTAAACAACTTTAATGTAAATCAACAGTTCTGAACAGAATTCAAGAGACAGTAGACCCACTGAGTGATGATGGTAACCACGGCATACAATTATTTTTAGGCCTGGCGAATTTTATTAGTGAACAGTAACAAGGATGCTTGAGTACTAGAACACTGTGGATTGTATTCTAACAGATACATGGTAAATGGCTGCATATAGTACTTTTATGCAAAGTGCTAAGCTAAACAGTTTATCTCACAACAGACTGAATAATGTAACCAACATTTAGCTTTTTTTGCACCACTGGGCTTCTATACCCTAAAAAAAAAACAAAAATAACCTCCCAACCACTCCACTAGTCACATATATTCAAAGTTTTAGTTAGTTGATCAAAAAAGAATGTGACAGAAAAAAGGTATTCTATACAGCCTGTGAATGCATTGGTTATTGGAAAAAAAAAAGTTTGGGCTCACTACTGAAAATGTGTTTGTTTTTTTTTTCAAACTGTAATAGTTACCTGTAATAGCATCAAATGCAAGATTTTTCTGCAAATGGCTAAGCTTGAATGTTCACAGTCCATATATTATTCTCTACCAAAACCCTGTGTGTTACCTAAAGCAAAGTCCATACTCTCCCTGAAATCCTCGTATGTGTCAAGCAGCAGCAACTTAAGGCAGTGGATGCAGGTGTTGCCATTGGCAAACAGCGTCTGGAGCTGACAGGCTGATCATGCAAGAAATCAACTGATGGTTGAGGGGAGAAGCCAACCGGAGCGATGACACTTGCACCCGTTGCAAAGGCTAGGATTTTACCTAGCTTTGAGGATCCCTCTTGCTCTAACACACAGAAAAACAAGCAAGCAAACACCAAAGACAACAATGAGAATTTACAGCAATTATACCAGAAAGTAAAAAGTACCATATAGAAAGCTCCAAAAGGAATGAAAGACGGAGAAAAGAGAGAAATGAAAGTGATAGATGAAAAGAACTTAAGGAGAGGAGTGAAAGAAAAAAGAAAAAGTTACTAGAACTACAAAAATAGCATATAAAATTATTTAAAAGGTACATAATGGAAAGACAATCAATTCTAGAGGAGACAGATTGCAAAAAGAAAGGAAGCAAAGAGTAAAGATAGAGGAAGGGAAAATGAGTAAAAAACTTAAAAAACAAAAACAAAAAAAAGGATAAATGGAAAAAAAAGGAAAGACTGAAAGAGAGACCCAATATGGGAACAAAAGTTGACAACTTGGCCAAATGGTGGCATTAGCAAAGGTTAGGGAAAAACCAAAATCCTTTTGATTCAACCTCTGAGAATAATGAATGTTCATTACAATTAGTAGTCCATGTATTTTCTCCTAGCCCAGTATATGTACAATTTGTAAACATGACAAAAGCATGAGACAGTGCCATATCTAACATATCTAGCAAATAATTACCTTCAACATCCTGCAGGTAGTCCCTCCAAAATGGAAGAACACGTTCCTCGAAAATCCAAGATGCCAGCACAAGTTAGGATGAAATCTAGGATGGCAAAAAATGTGAAATATGTTTTGTCTTTGACAATCTGAAATGAATCTGTTCAGACTCGCCAAACAATTTCAAATCCAATTTAATCCCAAATGTACAAGCTAGCAATCATTTTTAGAAGAACCAGAAGAAAGACTACACAGAATTTATCGTTGTGGTTAAAATTTTGTTTTTGTATGTATAATATGTCTCAATTTTGAAAATGTAGTTGTTTTAATGTGTGCAAATAGTTTATTTTACAGGGTACTTTAGAGATGGTAATGAGTTGCTTACTTCATCAATTGTTTGGATCATCATCAGAAGAAAGGTCTGAGATGGAACCCATGATCGAAAGGTAGGCAGCATAGTTGTCATCACTAGCTGATGGTGTCTGGTTCACTGTGCCAACACTATCTAAGTCAATGACACTGGATGTTTGCTGTGTTGAAGAAGGCTGGTTAGCTCTGGTCATGACATCGCTGGATGCTTGCTGTGTTGCAGAGAGCTGGTTAGCTCTGGCCCTTCTTGTGAAAGGATAACTAGAGATCTGCTGTATTGATGCAGTTTGGTTTCCCCTGGCCCTTGTGGTCATACAGTCACTGGTCTGACTGGTACTGTGGTCACTAGATGCTGATGTAGCGTCAACCTCCACACAACTGTCCTCCGAATCTGTGCTGTCAGACTTAACAACAAAAAATAGGTTTTTAGAAAATGTTGGGTTAAACCCATTGCCAAACCATGAAAACTGTATGGTCCAATTGAGATAGGAACACACTGCTTGACATTTTTTTAAATAGCTTACCGGAAATGGAAGATTTGTCGATGGCCTAATATACACTGCCTTTGATTTGAACACCTTGTGAATCATAAAGCCATTCAGTTCCTGGCCCTCACGCAACTTTGGTGAAACCAGTTTGTTTCCACATGCCATCAAAAGATCAATACTGAATAACAAACAAGAAAAAATAGAATTCAATTTCAAAACCACCCATAAAGTATAACGTGCAATGTCGTAATATTAAAAAATACCTGACATCCTCAGGAATTCTGTCCTTGAATGCTTCTCTTATCTCTGCAATGACTGTCCTGCAGTCCCACATTTTCCTCATCTCAAAGGCACTTAAAATATAGCCCCTTTCATGAAGCCTTCTTTTGGTTTTGTGTTTGCAGACTTCATCCCATGTAGAATCAGGTAGCAGTATGATGTCCTTATTAAAGGTAGGGTGATTTAAGGCAGTAGGCCTAAAAAAGAAAGCATTATCATTATATTTAGTCATTTAGCAAACTTTTTTGTCCAGAGCAACTTACAATCAATGCAAGACAATCAAACATTTATAGGACAGTGATTAAAAAGAGCCTTGTCTCAATACATAATGCATTACATAACATTTTCAGCTGGCAATGGCAATAACATCCACACTATTAACTTTAGCTAGTTGTTATCTTAATAAATATGTGCACACGTCTTTATTGTCTCTTATTAACTCTTTGCATTGAACATAAATTATAGCTGAGTCACATTTATGTTACATATAGTAGTTATGAAGGCTTTCAGGTTTATCTTTTCAAAAACAGGAAAATCTAAGTACAGGCTTAGTTTTACACATCTGGTGACTAACATAATTACTTTGGTAAGAACTAGATTTTAATAACAGCGTGCTACGTGTGAAACAAGTTGTTTAGTTTCCTAACTGTCATCAGTGGAGACTCATTCGCTGCTTCAGGGTTAAACTGTCACTAACTTTGTACTACCACCGTTACTGTACAAGGTTGCTGCTAAACAAAACTCATGAACTCAACTTGATTCTGGTTTACTTAGAATAGATACTATAGCTCATTTTGAACATTCGCTGTTACATTCAGTCTTAGTGCTAACATGACTGCTCTGAGTGCAACCACACGGAATCGCAAGTGGACAGGTGTCGCGACACCGGAGCGCAGCTGAAATGAGCTGTTCGCCTATTCTGTTAACGCTACTTACGTTATGAAATGGCTCCACACAGCAGACTGACCTGCACTCAAGCCTTGAGTAATATTAACTGTTGGCATTTTAAGATGTAACGTTACGTAAAGTTGTTGGAAAATACCTGACATTAACACTAAGTCAGTTCTGAATGTTGGTTTAGGTTACTTTTCAAATAGCTAATTGCCCAGCCCTAGGTTTACAGGTTAAATTAGTTAGGTAGTATGCGGGCTTAATGTTATTCAGCAGCGTCAATTTTCACGAAACACTACGTCTCACTTTTAACATTTTCACTGTCCCTTAACGAATACTGACAAAAGTAACAGCTAGTGTTAATGCTAATGTGTTAGCGTAGAAGCAGTAATATTATTAAGCGGTAGCTTAAATAAAAAAAAAAACATCCGCGGCTAAATAAATGATTAAACCTTATTCAATAAACTCACCTCTTCCTTGACTTTGAAGCCCATCCACCGAAATACTGTTGAGTTCGATATCGAGGTTGCATCACTTGGTTCAGGCTAGATCCAGACGAAGTGCTACTGGCACTTCCTGATACACCTGATGAGCTAGCCCTGAAGATCCGCCGCATTTCCTCCTCCACAGTCGCGTTAGAAGAGGCACCTGTGGGTGTCTGTCGCCTTTGAGCCAACATTTCTGACATTGTTGTGATAACGGTTGGAGAGTTTAAAATGTTGTTTAAAAGGCCAATGGCTTTACTGAGTTTCTCCTGGTCTGCCATCTTCTTCTATCAGTCATGATTGGGAAGATGGGCCATGTCCATGAAATCCTGCTTCCTCCAGCTTCGTCAAAGATAGCCAATCAGGCACTGAGAATTTAGTATTGTTTCCGTTTCAATCAAACTCTCTCACACAAACAACTATTCTCATTCACATACCCTACCATTCTGTCTTACATTCACTGACATTTGGATCCTTATACATGATTATTTGCATTCACATGATGGTGTATGTGTGAGAGTATGATAGTGTTTTTAAGAGAGTATGATGGTGTATGTGTGAGAGTATGATAGTGTATGTGTGAGAGTATGATAGTGTTTTTAAGAGAGTATGATGGTGTACATGTGAGATTATGATATTGCGTGTGAAACCAAGTATGAATTATCTCTCAAGGGGCCTCTCATAACGACAAGTTATCCATCATACACATAAACAGCAGAAGCTTGAACGCAAACTTTACTAATATTAAACAATATTTGAATCAATTCAAAGAACCTTTTAAAGTTATAGCAATCTCAGAAACTTGGATTAATGCTAACAAAGGAATGGACTTCGAGCTGGAAGGATATGAAATGATGTGTGCAAACAGGAACAATGCAAATGGAGGAGGTGTGGCCGTATACGTGGACAAACATCTGAACTACAAAATGGTAAAGAGTATGTAATTTGTCATTGATAACATTTTAGAATGTATAACAATTGAAATCTGTAAAGAAAAAAGCAAAAATGTGTTCATAAGTTGTGTGTACAGAACTCCAAAGTCAAAGATTGGAATGTTTGAGGATTGGATTAAGACAACGTTTGCAGACATAGGTCAAAAAACTATTTTCATATGTGGAGACTTCAATATTGACCTTTTGAGCTCACACAAGTGCAAGGAAATAGATGACTTCACAGATACAATGTATAGTTTGAGTTTATATCCTAAAATCATCAGACCAAGCAGAATAACAGAGCACTGTGCCCCCCTCATCCATAATATATTCACCAATGACTTGGATAACAACACCATCAGTGGCCTGCTAATTAGTGATATCAGTGATCATCTTCCAGTGTTCACAATCTACAATGAACATTATAAGAAAAGACAGGTGGAGGCAAAAAAGACTTTTCAAAGATTGCGTACTGAGGACAGCATCCGGGCCTTCAGGAAAGATCTAGAAGAACAAAGTTGGGAGAGGGTCTACAGTGCAATAGATGTGGATGAAGCATATGACAGCTTCCTTGGTACTTACATGGAGCTCTACGATAAGAACTGTCCCTGGCAAGAAAAGCCCAGGAAGCAAAAGAAAAACCAGCAGCCATGGATGACAAAAGGACTAAAAAACGCCTGCAAGAAGAAGAAGACATCATACAGGACATTTATCATTCAACAGACTAAAGAAGCAGAACAAAAGTATAAGACTTACAAGAATAAGTTGACAACTATCTTGAGAGTGTGTAAGAGGGAATATTATAGTCATGTACTAAATAAGAACAAAAATAAGATGAGAGCAACTTGGGGCATCTTAAATAGTCTTATAAAGAACAACGTTAAGAAAGCAGACTATCCTCCCTATTTCATGGTTGGAAACACTTACAGGAAGGACATGAATGCGGTAGCTGAAATGTTTAATGAATATTTTGTAAATATTGGACAAAAACTGGAAGAAGAAATTCCAAAACAAGACACAATTGATGAAGGGAATGATATCATTGATAGGAATCTTAATTCTATGTTTCTCACTGCTGTAACCAAAAAGGAGATCACTGACATTGTTAAACATTTTAAGGCAAAAACATCAACTGATTGTCATGGAATCGAAATGGAAACAATTAAAAGGGTCATCAATGAGATCGCAGACCCGTTAGCATAGATTAGTAACTTATCATTTCAGACTGGAATATTTCCAAGCAAAATGAAAACAGCCAAGGTGGTTCCAATTTTCAAAAAAGGAGACAAACACCAATTTACAAATTATCGACCAGTTTCCTTGTTACCACAATTCTCGAAAATTGTGGAGAAGCTATTTAATAATAGGTTGGACAAATTTATTAATAAGAATGAATTATTTGCTAGCAGTCAATATGGTTACAGAGCCAACATTTCAACTTCTATGGCACTGATGGAAATCACGGAGGAAATCACTACTGCCATAGACAACAGAAGATGTGCAGCAGCAGTATTCATGGATCTGACAAAAGCCTTCGATACAATTAATCACACTATTTTAATTTCAAAATTAGAAAGGTACGGAATTAGAGGTTCAGTCTTAAATTGGGTTAAAAGCTACCTAGCAAAGAGGAAACAATTTGTAAAGCTAGGAGAATACACATCTGGGAGTTTACAAACCACGTGTGGAGTACCCCAGGGGTCCATACTGGGACCAAAACTGTTTAATTTGTACATCAACGACATTTGTAAAGTAACAAACGACTTAAAATTGGTCTTATTCGCGGATGATACCACCGCTTTCTGTTCTGGTGAAAGCACACAAGAACTCATTAAAAAGGTCAAGGATGAAAAGGTCATATTAAAGTCATGGTTTGACAAAAACAGATTATCTCTGAATTTAAGTAAAACTAAAATAATGCTATTTGGTAATAGTAGAAAGGACACGTACGACCAAATACAAATTAATGGAGTGGATATTGAAAAAGTGGAAGAATATAAATTCCTTGGGGTTGTAATAGATGAAAAAATGAGTTGGAAATTTCATATTAAATATATACAGCAAAAGGTGGCGAGAAATATCTCTATATTGAATAAAGCAAAATATGTTCTTGACCAAAAATCACTCCACACTCTGTACTGTTCCTTAGTATTAGCATATTTCATGTATTGTGTGGAGATATGGGAAATAATTATAAAAGCAATCTTCACTCACTCACTGTACTGCAAAAAAGATCTGTGAGGATCATTCATAATACCAAGTATAGACAACATACACACCTTTATTTTTAATATCACATATTAGTGATGATCATTCATAATACCAAGTATAGACAACATACACACCTTTATTTTTAATATCACATATTAGTATCATTCATAATACCAAGTATAGACAACATACACACCTTTATTTTTAATATCACATATTAGTGATGATCATTCATAATACCAAGTATAGACAACATACACACCTTTATTTTTAATATCACATATTTGTATCATTCATAATACCAAGTATAGACAACATACACACCTTTATTTTTAATATCACATATTAGTAATGATCATTCATAATGCCAAGTATAGAGAACATACAAACCCTTTATTTTTAAAATCACAGATATTAAAATTCGCAGAGTTAGTACACTTTCAAACCGCTAGAATAATGTATAAAGTTAATAACAACTCGGTACCCAAAAACCTAATAAAGTATTTCTCAATCAGAGAGGAGAAATATGATCTTAGAGGAAAATTAAACCTAAAACATTTATATGCGAGAACAACGCTGAAAAGCCACAGCATTTCCGTGTGTGGAATTAAATTATGGAATGGATTGAGTAAGGAACTAAAACAAAGTACAGAGATGAGCAAATTCAAAAAACAATACAAGCAGTTGATGTTTGCTAAATACAAGGAAGAAGAGTCCTGATTGTTCTGTCAGGTTTGTTATTTATTTATTTATTTATTTATTTTTTATTTTATTTTATTTTATTTTATTATTTATTTATTTATTTAAAAAAAAAAAAAATTTAAATAATTTTCTTTGTTGTGTTTAAAAAAAAGTTTTGTTCTTTTTTATTTATTTATTTAGTATTGTCATCATTATTATTATTATTATTATTATGTATGTGTATGTATATATATATATATATATATATATATAATTTTTTTTCTTCTTTCTTTTTTGGGGGGGGAGGGCTATCTTACCGTTATCTATTATGTATTATTCTGACTATCACAGAAAACATGACATGGAATGCAGGAAGTGAACAACATGTACTGTACTAGATGTAGAATGGATGGGGGGTAGGATTAAATAAGCTTTGCTTCTTCCTACTCCTTTTGGACATGTGGAACTGTCAAAGAATGATTCATGAGATGTATTCCATTGTAACCTTCATGTTCAAATAAACTAAACCAGACCAAACCAAACCAAACTTCTCCATTTTCTACGCCAAGCACCCTCTCGACAGACGGGGACAGCTGCTCAAAGTCCAGCTTCATCACACTATTTCCTCTGTTGTTTTGGGGATGGTTTCATGGACTCCAGGCCTGTTGCTTAACCACTTTGTCAGGCGAAATCCACCTTTTCTGCACAGAGACACAAGTTCATTATACTGTGTGACTGCTTCGTCATCTCATAAATGTACTTCTTAAACTGTGCCAGTTCTTGGCTTAGATCTTCTTGTGGCCACCAGTGGAGTGGTTGTCTTCCAACCTGAAGGCTGCAGGTTCGATCATCCTGTGATTGTGTCTTTGGGCAAGATACTGAACCCCCTGATGCCTTGTCATCAGTAGGAAAATGTGCTAGCAGTGTCTCTGTGCTTGGAGGTGGAAAAGCACTATACAAGTGAAAGACCATTTACCGTTTAATTGGTTTCTTCTTGAACCAAGTCACAACTCCTATTAGTGAGCTGGTGAGGTCTTTTGGAGTAATTGCTCATTGAGGGATTTTCCTTGATAACTGGTATCACAATCAAACACCACTCTCAGCTTTCCTTTAGTCGGACACCATGATGCAGTAGGTACTGCGGTTTTCCATGATTGGCAGATGTTGTTCCTGAACTGCTGTTGCCCCAACTTGTCCCTGTTTACTGTTGTCTGGTCACAATCAATGGCCTTGTCCACCGTTTCTTGTCAGTGGTGTATTTACTGTCCAGCCCACCCTCGTCCTTATGGCATACGGGCTTTCCTGGATCAATAAAGTATCCATCCATCCGTCCGTCCGTCCACTGTATCTATCATGTGTTGGCAGCTGAGAAGGCGTTCTTTTGCATTTCCCTTCATATACTGCTCCAGGAAGTATTGTTGATTAGTAGTATGGTGTTCAACTCCGTTTTCAAAGCCTCTGATGAATGTGTGGTACTTCAGAGGGTTGCTATCAAATATTGGGATTTCTCTTTGAGAAGAGCAGATAAGGATTGCTTGTATGAGGAGCGTTGTAATTTCACTTTGTTTCCTCATAATGTCCAATACACTGTGATTTTGTGGTCCTGCATTTCCTGTGAACATGCTCTGATGGGATGCGTGGGAATTGTATGCTTAGAGAAGACACTGGATTAGGTATCTGCTACATCACACCAGGTGCACTGGTGACATCAGAGTTTGTAATTAATTTTATGGTTTCACATGTTTTTTTTTTGTTTAATAAGCAGTGATGGGACAAATTCTTGCTCAACCTTATATAACTATCGCTTTAAAGTACTAAGTAAGAGGGAAGGATAGAGGGAAGTTACGTGATGCTGTAATCTCGTGAGTGCGCGTGACGCGTGGAATACAAACAAGCGGAACATAGCGCTCTGAAAAAAAAAAAGACAAACAACAACTACTAAAGTATCTCGACACAAAACCAGCATATTAAACACCTTAAACGCCTAACAAAGCCAAAAACTGGAAGATCTGGAGGAGTACATCGACGGGTGCTTCGAACGCGTAATTATGGGAAAATCACCCAAGACACCAAACCCCAAGCGGAGCCGCCCGGAGGACTCACCTGGAGAAATATCTCCGCCAGGCACTGACATCAGAGACATCCTTGAGTCCATCCATAAGAGGCTGATTTGCTTGGACAGCCGCCTCGCTCTCGTCGAAGTGCTTCACAAAGAATTCCAGGCCATCCGTGAATCTCTGGAATTCAGCCAAAACCAGATCGTGTCCTTGTTCACGGAGAACGCAGCCCTCCGCGACTCGGTGAAGTCCCTCACAACTCGTCCAAGAAAACAAGACCATGAAGGAGATGATCTTAGACCTCCAGGCCCGGAGCATGAGGGACATTCTGGGCTTCGCGGGAATTCCCGAAAAATCTGAGGACCCAGAAGAATCGGTGAGGGCCTTCATGGCGCAACAACTCAAACTCCCAGCGGACGCCATCCAAAACATTACTTTTCACCGCGTTCACCGCCTGGGAGCCAAGAAGCCAGAGAACCGTAGGCCGAGACCCATCGTGGTGAAATTCGAACATTTTAAGCAGAAGGAACAGGTGAAGGGCCGAGGCCGGGAGCTGAAGGGGACGGACTTCAGCGTCAACGATCAATTCCCCCGAGAAATCCTCGACAGGCGCCGACGCCTGTTGCCTGTTCGGAGGAAGTTCATTAACGAGGGATGCCGAGCTGTCATCACGGTGGATAAACTCTTCGTCAATGGACATTGTTACCGCGACCGGGACGTAACACCATGGCTGTATTGATATGGTAACTAATGATCTATCTCAACCAGGTAACTTTTCTTTCTATCTCGCAGCGCGCACACTTGTAGCATTTGCATCTGCTCCCACTTTTGTTTCTTCTTTCTACAAGCACGCTCATCTCACTTATGCATAAACCCACATCACGTCCTCACTTTAGTTGGCTTAGTTCATTCAGGATTACTATGTTACACTTTGCCTATGTACAATTTAAGCATACATTTAAATGTACTGTATATATTCCCATGATTTTTACTTCCAGGTACACATATTTCACATTTGATCTTGTTTACACACACATCACCAAAAGCTAGTGTAGGATGAACTCACTACAGTTTGTCACTTGGAATGTCAGGGGAGTTGGGTCGATAGAAAAAAGACAAAAATGTTTAATCATTTGAAGAACACCCAAGCAGACATTGTCTTATTACAAGAGACTCACATGTCCAAGTCAGCTGTCCATACACTTCATTCACCACAGTTCCCACACACATATTTAGCAAGTTACAACTCCAAACAGAGAGGGGTAACTATTTTAATTAACAGGAGGGTGAATTTTATACTCCATACCACTACTACAGACACAGAAGGGAGATATATAATAATGAACATATCTGTTGATAATGTACATTTCTGCATTGCCAACATATATGGTCCGAATGTTGACGACCCCTCCTTCTTTCATGCCTTCTTTTCTTCTCTCTCTGCACATTTGGACTCAAGTATGATCTTGGGAGGGGACCTCAATTTAGTATTTAATCCAGAAGTGGACAGGTCTAGCCCAGCTGGGAGACATCGTGAGTCTCAATCAACATCGATATTGAAGAAATACATGAATGATTTTGGTCTTTGTGATGCTTGGCGCTCTTATCACCCTACTCACAGGGAATATACTTATTTCTCACCAGCGCACCACACCTGCTCTCGTATTGACTAATTTTTGACAAGCAACTCAATCATATCTGACATTTCAAACATTCACATACACCCTATCACCATTAGTGACCACGCCCCAGTCTCTCTTTTTCTCACTAACCAAACTACGAGCGCTCCTACTAGATGCTGGAGATTAAATACATCATTACTAAAAGACTCAGACTTCCTAAAATACTTTGAAAGAGAGTGGACAATGTTTTTAGCCTTCAATGACCAACCCGGTGTCTCGGCTAGTATTCTGTGGGAGGCAGCAAAAGCAGTAATGCGCAGAAAAAACATTTCATATTCATCATATAAGAAAAAGAAAGAGATTACTAGAATCAGAGTTGGAGAAAAAAAATCCAAATCCTCGAAGCAGCTCATGTTGACTCACAAGATGAGCATATCCTAAGTAACCTAAGGAAACTGAAACTAGACTTAAAAGAAATTACTGACAAGAAAATTCAGTTCCAACTGCAGAGACTACGTTTGGAAAAGTTTGAGCATGGCAATAAACACGGAAAATACTTAGCTAACCAGCTAAAAGTCAATAAAGAAAAAAGCTCTATCTCCTCCATTAGAAACTCAGGAGGTCACATCACTCACCTCCCGGAAGAAAATTAATTCCGTCTTTAGGAGCTTTTATAAAAATGTATATACACCTCAGATTAAACCATCTCTCCCAGATATCGAAACATTTCTCAACACCAGAGAATTACCAAAATTAAATGACGAACAGGTGACAAACTTAGATGTGCCCATTTCATTAATAGAACTCCATAACGCTCTACACCGGTTGCTGAATAAGAAAGCGCCAGGACCTGATGGGTTCCCTGCCGAGTTTTATAAAACATTCTGGTCATTACTATCCCCAGTATTTCTTAGAATGGTTTTGGAAATTAAAGACAGTTCATGCTTGCCTCCAAACATGAACTCAGCTACAATCAGTCTCCTGCTGAAACCGGATAAGGACCCAACACTACCTTCCAGTTATCGTCCAATTTCACTGATTAATGCAGATCTTAAAATAATATGCAAAGCGTTAGCTATAAGGCTTGAAAAAGCTACCCCTCATATAATACACCCTGATCAATCAGGATTTATCAAGGGGAGAAACTCAACTAGCAATGTACGCCGTCTAATCAATCTGATTGATTACTCTATCATCCATAATTTAGAAACCACAATTGTCTCATTAGAAGCTGAAAAAGCATTTGACAGAGTAAACTGGAAATTTCTCTTTGCAACACTACAAATATTTGGCTTTGGAGATTCATTTAGAACATGGATTAAAATACTATACAACACCCCGAAGGCCTCTGTTCGGACCAACAATCACATCTCTCCAGAATTTACTTTACAAAGAGGTACTAGGCAGGGGTGTCCACACTCTCCCTCACTATTTGCTATTTTTATCGAACCTCTTGCAGCTGCAATTCGACAACATATAAATATTAAAGGGATCCACACCACAAATGTTCATCATAAAATAAGCCTTTATACTGATGATGTATTACTCTTCCTAGACAATTCACATTCTTCACTTCACTAATCTATCTCACTCATTAACAATTCTAGCACCTTCTAAATCCACAGTGGTCTAAATCCACAGTACTGCCAATTAACTTTGGTTTCCAGAGCACCCCCTCTATACCACTGGGTTCAGGGAACATTAAGTATTTGTGTATTAACATTTCCTCCAACCTGTCAGACCTGATCCGCTCAAATTATACTCCACTATTGAAGTCAATAGAGGATTATCCTGCACGTTGGAGAACCTTGCCCATCTCACTTACAGGCAGAGTATCCACCGTGAAAATGATGATTTTACCAAAGGTTAATTATCTGTTTTCCATGATCCCCACCAAACCATCTATAATTTGGTTCAAGTCATTAGATTCATATACAAGTAAATTTCTTTGGAAAAACAAGCCAGCACGAATAAGTCTCAAAACGTTACAAAAATCTAAAGAATATGGGGGCTGAGAACTCCCAAACTTCCCCAACTACTTCCTTGCAAACAGGTTCCAGTATATCTTAAAATGGATCAAACCTAACCCATTGGATTATTTATGGCTAGACATAGAACAATCACTGCCCTTCATTAGCCAAATCCTCCGGAAAAAGAATTGTTTTAAAAGTATAAATATAAGCACCACTCTGACAGCTTGGTGGGAATTTTTAAAAATAAGAAAATTCTCGCTCCTTGCCAATACACTCCCGTCTGGAATAATCCTGATATCTTGCTTAAAAAGAAACCATTAAATTTCCCAACATGGCACAAAAAAGGAATAAGTTGTATGAAAAATATAATTATAGGAATCAACTTTATCTCATTTAACGACCTTGTTAAATAGTATGGAATAAATCATAAAAAATTTTCTTGAATACATACAAATTAAATCTATAATTAAAGCAAGTTTCAGGACTATATCATGGGAAAGCAATACCACTATTGACCTTTTTTTTTTTTAATATCTGCCCCTAAAACAATATCTAAACTATATGTTCTACTTTCAAAAAATGACAACACAATCAGAGTACCAATCTCCAAATGGAACTCAGATTTATTTACAAGCTGTGACCCTGAATTGTGGAAGCAAATATGTCTCAATGCTTCCCGGTTAATCAATAATCCCAACCTACAGCTGATTCAGTTTAAAATCCTTCATAGAGTACACTACATGGGACATAGAATGTTTAGAATGGGCTTAACTGACTCTAACATCTGTACACACTGCTCAGACCATAGAATAGATGACTACTTACACTCCATGTAAACCTGTGCTCCCATTAACAATTTTTGGCACTGAGTGTGTGAGGACCTATCTTTGGCACTTGGGTTCTCCATTCCTACCTCCCCTTTACTATGCCTGCTGGGCGATCTCTCCACAATTGATGTAGAAACAAACCAAACACAGCTTTTCATCACTGCATTAAGCATCGCCAAGAAAATCATTCTCATCAATTGGAAATCAAGGAAGAAACTGAACATAGCTCTTTACAAAAATCTTTTGTCAGATCATATAGCTATGGAGAGAATGTCTGCTGAATTTAAGGAATAAATGTCAGAATTTCAGTCTATATGGGCACCAATAATTAAGTCCCTGACCTGACTCTCGGGAAGGTGAGGGCATCTGTCTCTGCCCCTGGGGTTCTCGTTTGTCTGGCATGGGGTGTGGTCCTGGTGGCTGGGTGGCCCTGGTACCTCGGGGGCGGGCAGGGGCGGGCTTGGTGTCCCGGGTCTTCTTTGCTGGGCTGCCTGCCTGGGGGGGGCTGGTGGGTGGGGGCTGGGTCGGGGGGGCCGTCCAGGGGGCGGCGTTGGTTGACCTCCGGGGTGGTGGGTGGTAGGGTGCTGCATCCTGCAGGTGCCGGGCGCCTACTGCTGCTGGGGGGGCCGTGTGCGGCTGGTGGCGCTGGCTCTCCCTCGCCTCATTTGCCTCTGGGGGTGGGGCGGGGTCTGCCCTGGGCCCTCCTGCTCGGCTGCCGCGTGAGGTCGTCCGGTGTGGGGTGTGGTGGCCGGCCTCTCCCCCTGGTGGGGGCGCAGGTGCTTGAGCCCAGCTGCCCCTGTGGAGCTCTCCCCCTCTTGGGTTGCCCCTTTTTATTTTTATATATTTATTTCTTTTTTAATTTTATTTTATTTTATTTATTTATTTTATTTTATTTTACCGATTTATGTGTGTGGTGTATGTGTGACAGGTGGGGGCTGCTTGTTGTCCTCCGGTGCCTATGGCTGTCCCGCAGGTGACTGGGAGCGCGGAGGTGGAGTCGCGGATGTGCGGTTTGGGCTCGGGATGGGGGGTGCGTGGTGCTGGGATGGGATGGGATGGGATGGGGGGGATCCCTTGCTTTCTCCCTTCAGGGACGGGGCTGCTGTGGCTTGGTGGGCGTGGGGGGTGTGGAGGCTGCGGGCGTGTGGGTGCGCGTGGGGGCGGGCGGCGTGGTGTTCTTCTGCGTGGCGCTGGCCGGGATCGGCGAGGGGGGTGCTTGCTCCGGGGTGGGGCGGTCGGGGGTGGCTTTAGCCGGGGGCTTGGGGGTGGGGCTGGCGGGCGGTCCTTGCTACCTGCTGGTGTCTGGCTGGTCTCTGCTTCTCTGCGGTTGTCTCCCTCCTTCCGGGGTTTCTCCCTTGGCGTGTTGGTGGATGGGCGGGGGGGGGGGGAGTGGTGGCCGCTCCTCTCGTGGGCCTTGCTTGCTTCTCTGTCCCTCCCTGGCGCATCTGGCTTGCGTGCTTCGTGGGTGTGGCCGTGTTCCGCTCTATGTGGGGTCCAGTGCTCTTGTGGTCGTCGTAGTGTTGCTCCCTTGCCGGCCGTGGTGGTATGCGGGGGGCGTGTGGGCGCGGTTCCCGCTGTCCTGGTGGCGGTCGGATCTGCCTTGGGGCGTATGGCTGGTCCGTGGTGTTGGCGGATTGGGGGTGGCGCTGTGGATGCAAACCTCCGGTGGGGCTCCGGTGTTGGGGAGCACTGGGGGTATGGCCTCTGGGGGGTTGGGTGGGCCGGACTGGGCATCCTGGCGGGCCGGTTTGGGCCCGTGGTGTGTCCTGCAGCCTGTGGCTCGCCCAAGCCTGGGCTGCGGTGGGTGGCCGGTCGGTCATGTGTCCTTGGTCCCCCCCCGCTCTGTTTGGGCGGCGTTGGGGTATGGGGCCCCCGTCCTTCCTGTTCCACTGCACCACCTCACATACATACAGGACTTTGGGGGGTGGCCTCCGGTTTGTGGCCCCCGGTACTTGTCTGCCTTTGTGGGGTGTGATCTCTCGCTGGTCTCAGGGGTTGGCTGTCCTCCGGCCCGCCGGCGCCCTGTCTTTGGCTGGGATTACCTCTCTTCGGCCCCTTGCTGGTCTTCCCGGGGGGGATGGCTCTCTGGGCTGGCTCTTGGGGCACTGATCTTTGTGCTGCCTGCCGGCCTGGTGGCCTTCTGGCGGTGGGGGCTTGGCCTGGCTATTTGGGGAGGGGCTCTCTGGGAGGTGGGGGACGGCCCCTTTCCTTTCATGCATTCTCAGTGACAATTACACGCCCACACATTCTTGCACCTTTATATATATGAAGTCTTCCCCACATACAGAGATACCTGTACATATGCACACTCAGAGTACATACGTACTTCCCCACATTACTCACTGAGTTAACCAGGGTGTTATTATGTTGTTGGTTTTATCACAGCGACGGTGATATCAGCAGTATGACTATAGTTTTTTTTTACAATGATGTGCATTCCAGTAATAATCATTCTGTTCACTATCATAGACAATCATTTCATGACTACTATTATGTGTGACTGTTTCAATGCAGTATTGTCATTGTGATCACGATCATAGTTCATCAGTTCATGACTGCTATTATGTGTGACAGCATTGTCATTGTGGTTGTTGATATTGTTTTGTCCTTTGTCCTTATGTCCTTGTTCATCTTTATAGTTGTCAGACATTTATTTGCTGATATAGTTCTGTATGTTTCTGTTGTTCTGTTCTTGTTATCACAATTGTTGTTGTTGCTGCTGTTGTCCTTGTCTCTTGTCTCTCGTTTTTTTGTCCCCCTCTCATTCCCCCCCCCCCCCCCCCCCCCCGTTTTCTTTTCTCTTCTTCTCTGTTCCCTCCTGCTCCGGTTGCTCCAAATTTGCTTAATAACAAGCATCAAAGTCAAATAAATTCTGTATAACAGGGGAATTGTATATCACACTTCTCCCTGGCAGAGTAAATCTGTTGAGCACTTGATCGCATTTAGATGTACAATTCTATCTGCTTTAAAGGCTGGACAGGACAGGGGTAAAAAAAATTTAAAAATAAAAAAATAAAAAAATAAAATAAAATAAAGTACTAAGTAACCATCCATCCATCCATTCATCCATTTTCCTCTGCTGCCCTCTGCTCTGCTCTGCTGCTCTGCTGCCCCCGCGACCCGGACTCGGGTCGCGGGGGCAGCAGTCTCAGTAGGGAAGCCCAGACTTCCCGGTTCCCAGCCAGCTCCACCGGGAGGACACCAAGGCATTCCCAGGCCAGCTGTCAGACATAATCCCTCCAGCGTGTCCTAGGTCTGCCCCGGGGCCTTGTCCCGGCTGGGCATGCCCGGAACACCTCACCAGGGAGGCGTCCGGGTAGCATCCGGACTAGATGCCCGAGCCACTTCAATTGGCTGCTCTCGATGTGACCCTATCTCTTATGCTGAGTCCAGCTACCCTACATAGGAAAGTCATTCAGCCGCTTGTATCCGCAATCTCGTTCTTTCGGGCATGACCCAAAGCTCATGACCATAGGTGAGGGTGGGAAGATCGCTAAATTGAAAGCTTTGCCTTCCGGCTCAGCTCTCTCTTCACCACCGTCTGGTACAGTGACTGCATTACAGCAGACGCTGCGCCGATCCGCCTACCAACCTCACGCTCCAACCTTCCCTCACTCGTGAACAAGACCCCGAGATACTTGAAGTCCTCCACCTCGGGCAGGACCTCATTCCCAACCCAGAGGGAGCAATCCACTCTTTTCTGACTGGGAACCATGGCCTCAGATTTGGAGGTGCTGAGACTCATCCCAGAAGCTTCACACACAGATGCAAACGGCAATGCCAACCAGGCTCCTGCTCCGGTTGCTTTCGGTTAGCGTGCCACCAATCCCGGACTCCCAGAGCATCCCTCACAGGACATCGCGAGGGACACGGTCGAATGCCTTTTCCAAGTCAACAAAGCACATGTAGACCGGTTGGGGAAACTCACAAGTACCCTCCAGTACCCTCCCAAGGGTGTAGACCTGGTCCAGTGTTCCACAACCAGGATGAAAACCACATTGCACCTCCTGTAGCTGAGGTTTGACTAACGGTCGTACCCTTCTCTCTCACTCTGTCCGGCATCCTCCCCCGCCATCTAATCCAACTCATCACCAATTAGTGATCAGTTGACAGCTCAGCCCCTCTCGTCACCCGTGTGTCCAGAACATGCGGACGCAGGTCTGATGATACGACTACAAAGTCAATCAAGGACCTGCGGCCTAGGGTTTCCTGGTGCCATGTGCACTTGTGGACATCCCTATGTTCGAACATGGTGTTTGGGATGGACAAACTGAGGTTTGCACAGAAGTCCACACACCGCACGGGTTCTGATCCGGGGAGGCGTTCTGCCCAATCATGCGCCTCCAGGTCACACTGCCCATGCCCACCTGGGCGTTGAAGTCTCCCAGCAAAACGACGGAGTCACCATTTGGGGTGCTCTCCAGCACCCTTCTGATGGACTCCAAGAAGGCTGGGTACTTTGAACTGCCGTTCGGCGCATACGCACAAACGACAGTCAGGACCCTTTCCCCAACCCGAAGGCGTAGGGAAATGACCCTCTCGGTAACCGAGGATGACTCCAACACATGGGCACCGAGACAGGGGCTATTAATAAGCCCACACCATCTCACCGCCTCTCCCCTGCAGCAACTCCAGGGTAGAACAAGGTCCAGCCCCTCTCGAGGAGTTTGGATCCAGAACCCAAACTGTGGATCAAGGTGAGTCCGACTATATCTAGTCAGAATGTCACAACCTCTCTCACAAGTTTGGGTTCCTTCACCACCAGAGGAGTGACATTCCCAACAACCAGATTTGGCCACCGAACACCAGGTCTCCCAGGCGCCTGCCCTCGACCATCCAAAGCACAATGCACCAGACCCTTATGCTTGCCCCCGCATAAGGGTTATGATGCACATGATGTTGTAAAAATGCTGTAGGAAAACAGCAGAACATTGTAGGAGAGACAAAAAAAGTCAGTAATAGCACCTTAATTACGTTTAGATGGACAAATAAACTTGATTCTTGGTTTGTTAATTTTAAATTGTCCATCATTTCATCAAAATAAAATAACTAATATTTTTTCCCGGCCAGCACCTCTCAAAGTTCTCCCATCACACAATGGCAACTGAGAGCGTTTTTAAATGAGCACAACTGAACAGTGAATAACAGATTATGCTATGTTTATTCTGTGGCTCACATTAACTTGACAGACGTGGTTCGTGAGTAGCACACTCCTCTTGTGAATATATGTAATCGCAATTCATTTGCACTTTCACCACTGCTCAGTGAGAATACAAAATGCAGAACGATACGTGCTTTCACCATATTAGTAAACTCACCAACGACGTCAGAAAAAGTTTCTAGATTTGTCGCTAGTAGCTTTTGAGAAAAACTGTATGTCGTCAAGAGGGGTTGGAATGTCGCCAGATCTAGCGAAAAAATCGGAAAGTTGGCAACATTGCTTAGAGCAGTGGTTCTCAATTATTTTCTGTCATGGGGGACAGAAATGTTTTCACTCCCTGCACAGATTGAACTCGAAACTGAAACCAACAATATGGAGAGCTGTGAAGCACACAAGCATTTTGAAGAGTCAAATTGCATGTTGAGTATGATAAATTTGTACATCCTGGCAGGTCTGCTCTAACAATGAAAGTACGCCCTGCCTCTCACGCACCCCCTGACAGTTCATCACACCCCACCATTATTTGAGAAGCACTGAGTTAGACAAACCCAAAGCTAATGCTGACGGGCTAACGCAACACCTAAATCAACTAGGATGTGTTTGTGTTGTTGCCTCCACAGTGACATTTATTCTTTATGGATTAATTGCACCTGAAATTACCACGTCACAGAGAAAGTGAAGATCCCAAACAATCTGACAAGCAGGGTCATGTAACAAAATTAGTCTTAAATGACAAAAAATCCAACACATATCTAGGGTGCAGGGAAAAGCTGGAGCAGCCAAAAAGGAATGGCAAAAAAAGCAATAAAAATGAATGCAAAAAATAGCGAATCTATTGCAGTCCTCCAGGTGTAGCAGTGATCTGTGCAGCAGGTAGATCACTGCGTCGTCCACTCCGATCCGAGGCCGGTAAGCAAACTGCAGGGGGTCCAGCTGAGTGCCCACCAGGGGTCGCAGGTGCTGCAGGATAATCCTCTCCATGGTCTTCATCAGGTGAGAGGTCAAGGCAACAGGCCTGAAGTGGTTAGGTTCCTTGGGACGCGGTGTCTTTGGGATCGGGACCACACAGGAGGTCTTCCACAGGGCCGTTTGGTCAGGTGACGCCATTTTCAAAAAGTAGCGGTTTGCCTGGCTCAACGGAAACGACAAGCCGCCGTTTTCAGATTTACCCACCCTCGAAGCTGTTTTCAAAAAATGGAACAGAAAGCCGTTTGCATGTGGATGGAAGGCTGAAACTCTAAAGTAACAGCTGTGAATCAATTAAAATATTTCATCGCGATTAATGACATTTTTTGCCCATAGTTAACTCACAACAGTGGTGCCTTGGTTGATGTCATTAACCTGTTCCAGAAGATCCGACTCAAACCAGAACGGACTCTAACCAAAGCAAATCTTCCCAAGAAAATAATGTAAATCATATTAATCCAGACACACAAAAATGTTACCACTATGGTTGTCAATCGAACAAAATATTTAACCGTGATTAATCACATTTGTGCAAAGTTAACTCATAATTAATCCCAAATATAAATATGTTTTTATCTATAGTGAGTAGGGATGTAAATCTGTTTGTGATACGCAACTACACGATAACTACATCAAATTTCACGTAAAAGGGTATGTGGGAATGCATAAAGGTAAGATTTGATAACCTTATTGAGTGCTAATGTGTATATTTGTGCGGTGCACAAGTCCAGGCTGGTACTGGTGGATGGTGGCTCTGTATTCATTTTGTGCTTTTAATTTGATGCTGTTCGTGTCATAGTTTTCACAATACATAATAAATAAGATAAATGAGATGGGTATAACATACGTATGTTTTGCTGATGTGTTGAAAACCCTTCCTGGAGACTAGCTAGTGCGCTGCTAATGCTAGCGTGCTAATGCTGTTTACATCCATTCTTGTCATCAGTCATGGTCACATGACTGATGACAGCCCCCAAATAGCTTTCCATGGCTATGCCTTTGAGCTCGCAGTTGAGACACTCGAATGCAAGTGTACCATTGTATAAATGACGATTTCAAAAATACCCGCAGTGCTCCAATAACTTCTTGCTTCTCCCTGGCAGGCGACGTACTCCGTGACAACTCAACTCACAGTGACAATAGATGCAATTAAAGGTGGTCTTGTTGCGAGAGCCATCTGCTAGGGCTTAGAAGCTAAATTTAATAATCAAAATACCCTTTTCCTTCTCCATTTCTGCTCAATATTTGTCCCCGCTTGTGGCTCCACATCCACCACTGCAGTCCTCAAACTATGGTGTGGGCGAAGGTTTAAACAGAATGTGCGCATGTTAATGTAAAAAAAAAATAGTGCCGTTAATGGAAACTTCTGTTATTAACTTTGATAGCCCTAGTTAAGATACTTGTGGATAGCCTCTACAAGTGTGTTCAACCTTGCATGAGGAGAGCAGTGCTAGGCTCAGAGACTGCTTCCAGACAACAGACTGGAAAGTGCTCTGTAGTCCCCATGGCAGTGACGTTGACAGCATGACTCACTGCATCACAGACTATATAAACTTCTGTGTGGAGAACACTGTGCCCTCCAAGTTGGTGCGGTGTTTTCCCAACAACAAACCCTGGGTGACCTCTGAGATTAAGGCCCTGCTGAACAAGAAGAAGAGGGTCTTCAACTCGGGGGACAAGGAGGAGCTGTGCAGAGTCCAGAGGGAACTCCGGCACAAGATCAGGAAGGGGAAGGACTGCTACAGGAGGAAACTGGAGAAGCGGCTGGAGGAGAATAATGCCAGGGAAGTCTGGAGAGGCCTGCAGACAATCACAGGCCATGGTAAAGGAGTGGGGAAAGACCAAGCCAGTGGGGACAAGATCTGGGCAGATGAACTCACTCTGTTTTTTAACAGATTTGAGTCTGCCCTCCCTCCCTCCCCTACCAACTCACCACTCTTCACCACCACATCCCCATCCCAGCCATCCTCTACTCCCCTCTCCATAACTGATGATCAGGTGAGAAGTCAGCTGAGGAAGATCAAGGCAAGGAAGGCCCCGGGACCAGACGGCATCAGCCCTAGAATCCTCAAGGACTGTGCTGACCAGCTCTGTGGAGTTCTCAGGCACTTGTTCAACCTCAGCCTGAGCCTGGAGAAAGTCCCGGCCCTGTGGAAGACCTCCTGTGTGGTCCCGATCCCAAAGACACTGCGTCCCAAGGAACCTAACCACTTCAGGCCTGTTGCCTTGACCTCTCACCTGATGAAGACCATGGAGAGGATTATCCTGCAGCACCTGGTGGGAACTCAGCTGGACCCCCTGCAGTTTGCTTACCGGCCTCGGATCGGAGTGGACGACGCAGTGATCTACCTGCTGCACAGATCACTGCTACACCTGGAGGACAGCGGGAGCGCTGTGAGGGTCATGTTTTTTGACTTCTCCAGTGCCTTCAACACCATCCAGCCGGCACTGCTCAGAGTGAAGATGGAGAGTGTGGGAGTGGACCAACAACTGACTGCATGGGTTATAGACTACCTCACCAACAGACCACAGTATGTGAGGCTCCGTCACTGTGTGTCTGACATGGTACTCTGCAGCACAGGTGCCCCTCAGGGTACGGTGCTCTCCCCTTTCCTCTTCACCCTCTACACCTCGGACTTCACACACAACTCCACACAGTGTCACATCCAGAAGTTCTCCGATGACACAGCCATTGTGGGTTGTGTTTCAGAGGGGAATGAATACAGGACAGTCATCAGTGACTTTGTCAGCTGGAGTGAGCTTAACCAGCTGCAACTCAACACCAGCAAGAGAAAGGAGATGATCATTAACTTCCAGAGGAAAACATCTCACTTCACACCGGTGAACATCCAGGGAGCGGACATAGAGTTGGTAGACAGCTTCTCTCCCCCTTCTCTCCCCCACTTCCTCCACGGAGTCCAGAGGACCGTCCAGGACAGAGCTCGCTGTCCTAATCAGCCTATTGATCCTGCTCCTGTCCCTGTCCGTGCTGCCCCCTCTCCAGCAGCCCACAGCATAGAAGATGGCTGAGGCCATCACAGAGTCATAAAAGGTCCGTAAAAGAGTCCTGCACACACCAAAGGACCTCAGTCTCCTCAGCAGGTGGAGGCGACTCTGGCCCTTCTTGTAGAGGGCGTGGGTGTTGACGGACCAGTCCAGTTCCGCAGGTCCTTCATACCGACCGCTGTCAGGCTCTACAACACCTGCACCACCTGAACCATGTTGTAGTCACGATGCTTTACTTTACTTTACTGTTCTCTTTACTTGTCTTGCTTGCTTGCTGCTGTAACAAGTAAATTTCCCCGCTGTGGGATAAATAAAGTACATACAGGTACATACATACATACATACAACCAATCAGCACAGTCCGCACCTCTATAGTTCCAGGAACTTCCAAAAATTACCTATTGGTTAGGGTGGACTTTTTTACCCAGGTAGATTTTGGTGAAAACAGGGTTATCAAACTACGAAGGTAAATTGCAAAGTTCCTCATAAATTAAATTATAAGTTCCTGAACTTTTGGTGGAAAAGGTGCTAATGGCATTCAATGTGAATATGATGTGGCATAACACGGGTTGTGCATGTACGTTCAGGTCAGCATGGACGTGAAGCATCGTGCAGTCAAGCTGTCGGTCCATCCGTCCAGAGGACTGGTGGACGATAAGTTTGTCATTGTGGTCCAGAGTGTGCCCCCTGGTGTCCAGCTCACCGTCCACGCCTTCCATCGCTGCGAGGGCGGACACGGCTGGGAGGCGTTTGCTCACTATGTGTCCGATGCCGGCGGCTCGGTTAACGGTACGCCCTCCAAGAGACACGTCTTGGACACTTTCTGTAACACCGTGTTTATCTTTGCAGTGTCCCAGCATGCCAGCATGGGGGGGACGTACTCCGGGGTGGAACAGATGGGTCTCCTGTGGAGCCTCAGACCAGTTCCAGGCAGCAAACCTGGACTCAGGTAGACCAGCTGCATAGATTGTATAAGTGATGAGCATCCTGGTCAACATGCTTGCTTCATCCTCATCACCAGGTTGAAGAAGATGAATGTGCAGACCCCCATGGAGTTCACCATCTCAGTGCATCTGGGTTACCGAACTGAGGGCTTCATGGACCAGGTGGCGCTGGCCTCTCAAGTGGTGGAACGCTGGTACATGGCGCCCGGCGTCCGCAGGATCCCCGTCACAAAGGACAAACTTTCCGCGACCCTCTTCCTGCCCTCAGGTACAGTCCAGACCACACAAAAAAGCTCATGTGATGAATAATACAAAATGTCACAAGGACCCGGACCTTTCCCCGCCATCCTTGACCTCTGGGGTGCAAGCCAGCTGGTGGAGTATCGGGCCGCGCTGCTCGCCTCCCGCGGCTTCGCTTCGCTGGCTCTTGACTACCTGACCCCTAAAATCACCCAGGATACGAGCAATACGATGGAAAACTCGTACTTTGAGGTATTTTGATGTTGTGTTCATCAGTGTTTGTTGTTTTCATGCTAACTGACACTGCAGAGGTGCAGAAGGCCTTCGGGTTCCTGCAGCAGCACCCGCAGGTGCTGGCCAACTGCATCGCCATGTTGGGCCTCTCCTTTGGCTGCAGCATCACGCTCAGGATGCTGGCTTACTCGGATGTTGTAAAGGTAGCAGATGAACCACACCTGAATCACACACTAACCACATTTTGACCCCCTGTGTGTGTGTGTGTGTGTGTGTGTGTGTGTGTGTGTGTGTGTGTGTGTGTGTGTTTCAGCCCACGTGTGCAGTGTGCATCAGTGGAACTCACGTGCAGCCAATCATAGCCAAGCAGGAGGATATATTTTCTTTCTATAAGCAGTAAGGTCAATCTTTACTCAGAGTGACGACTAAATATGAATGGATATTAGTTCATGGGGGTGTCACGAGATGAGACGATATTACAAATTACACCACCCGGAAGAGGCATTTACCAAATCCCAGAATTATAGGAAGTGGTAACATTTGGACCAGTCAGCTCCGAGGAGTTGGTACATTCCTTTTCCGGTTAATGTTGGTGGCCAAGAAGTGCAAAACGCTTTAACAAAAAGTAAGACAAATTACAATTAGACCACCCAGAAGGGGATTGTACCGCGCAAATCAGACAGGAATTGGTAACATTTGGAGTTGTGGCAGGTGTTAATGGAGGACTTTGACATCATGTTTTGCCCGATTTGTGGCACGCACGTGAGCGGCTTGACACAGTTTTGTTGCACACGTGGCCGCTCATTGGAGTTGTTAAATGGTACTTACCAGACAGAAGGAACAGACGTACTACAGGAGTCCATCAAATATTTTAATGAGGGTATAACAGGGGTGCAATCAACGTCCGGGTGGTGTAATTGTAATTTGTTTTGCTTTTTGTTCATGAGTTTTGCGCTTCTTGGCTACCGTAGCCTTTGGTTCGTTTCCTTTAATGCCTCCAATGGGGCCGGGCAGACAGTTGCCAATCCTGATCATATCAAATCAAATTATTTGTAGAGCACCTTACAACATCCCAATGGTGCCCAAGGTGCTTCACAAGAGTAAAAACAACTTCCAGCAAATCAGAACAGCGTCAGATCAAATCAAATATAATAAAAATAACTAAGACTAAATAAATATACATGCACACAATCACATCAAAAAGACATACAAACATCATGTGTCAAACGCCAGTCTGAATGCATGAGTTTTTAACTGAGATGAAAAAAAAAAATGATAGCTCTGTAACAGACCGTAGAGCCGGTGGAAGGTAGTTCCAAAACATTGGGGCAAACTCAGCAAAAGTGTGATCCCTCCATTTTTTGTAACGTTGTGTTTTGAGGACCGGGCACGGCCCTGGTGTGGTGACAGGCTGTTCAAAGCCCAGCAAAAAAAATATGGGGATATATACTGTATATCGATATTCAAGCTAAATATATTGGGATATGAGTTTTGGTCCATATCGCCCAGCCCTCGCCTCCAAATATGTCTTGGAAACGATAGCTCAATTTGAACAGTTTAATGTACTGCACGGCGATATTTAGCTGCAAATAGGAGGTGAAGCTCCACTGCCGCTCGCCTGCATGGCAGATATTTCACCTTTGTTGACCATTTGTATTTAATTACTGAATAAATGTATGATACAAGAAAGACTGCCTGTCTTTCATTTTTAATGTGCACCCCTACTCTCTAAATATAGCCACCATGTTGCTAAATTGTGGATACGGATCTCTCCTATGGATGAGGCGTTATAAAGTGGAGTTAGTCATATCATTCACCTCCCGGAGGATATTAATTCCGTCTTTAGGAGCTTTTATAAAAATCTACACCTCAGATTAAATCATCTCTCCCAGATATTGAAATATTTTTCAACACCATGGAATTACCAAAATTAAATGACAAACAGGTGACAAACTTAGATGTACTCATTTCATTAATAGAACTCAATAACGCTGTATGTTTCTGCTGTTCTGTTCTTGTCACAATTGTTGTTGCTGCTGTTGTCTTTGTCGCTATCTTTTTTTTGTCCCCCCTCTTATCCCCGCACCCCATTTTCTTTTCTCTTCTTCTCTGTCCCCTCCTGCTCCGGTCCGGTCGCTCCAAATTTGCTTAATAACAAGCACCTAAGTCAAATAAATTTTGTACAACAGGGGAAGTGTATATCACACTTCTCCCTGGCAGAGTAAATCTGTTGAGCACTTTAGGGCATTTAGAGCTACAATTCTATCTGCCTTAAAGGCTGGACAGGACAGGGGTAAAAATAAAAAATAAAAAAATGAAGTGGAGTTAGTCTCCACAGTATCATTAAGTCTTTTAATACCAAAGACGTATTTACATGTTTTTAGAGTCTTCTTGTTCTGTTCATTCTCCCAAAAAAGAAAGAAAACACAAGAAATTTAATCAGAACATAAACATTAATCCCAATAAATTAAGCAACAAGAACAGAAGAGACATTCATACCAATGAATAAATAAATAGAGTTATGAGTGTGTGCATGTGTTGCGTGCGGCGTGTGTGAGTGCTTCGTTGAGAAGCCTGATGGCCTGTGGGTAAAAGCTGTTTGCCAGCCTTGTGGTCCTGGACTTCAAACTCCTGTAGCGTCTGCCTGACGGTAGGAGTGTGAAGAATGAGTGTTGTGGATGTGTGCTGTCCTTGATGAGGTTGTTTGTTCTTCGGAGGACTCAAGATTTATAAATATCTAGCAGTGAGGGGAGGGCTGCCCCAACACCCACCCACTGGAGTGCCTTCCTATCTCGTGTTGTACAGTTACCGTACCAAACAGTGATGGAGTAACTGTACAACACGCGATAGGAAGGCAAATGACAATTAGGTGGCAGCAGAGCAGCACCCCTAGCTCATGACAACAATGAGTTAATGAAGCAAGACACCCACTTAAACCTTTATCTTCCAGTACACCGTCACCGATACGCTTGACTTACAGTTCTGATACTCACTTGGAGCATTAGTAACTAACTTCCACCAAGTAATCGCCCGTGCTTGTAAAATTGGCGCTCAACCAAATGTAACGAGCATAAATAGAACCGTTCAGTGATAACGGGTGTAGACAAATCTGAACACCTATGTGTTTTGATTTGACAAATCTGATGTAACTTTGATCAAATGTAGAATTACATTTGGACATTAACACACGCCGCAGCTGTTCAACTCCTGATGGAAAAAATACCCACACATCACTCGCTGACACTGTTGTTGGGAACACCGAGATAGGTTGGATTGCAAGGTTTATAATGTGATTAAAAGCACTTAATGCCTCGCACACTGCCACTTCCATATTGCCTGTATTATAATTCATAGTAGCAATGCTATAGTTCGCCATCTGATTGGCTTCTGGCTGCCCTGTTCTCACGGCACAGCTTTTATCCAAATGAGAAATATCGTCACGAGATCTCGTGACATCCCTATTAGTTAGCAGATATAAAGACAGCAGCCACTTGATTAGGCACGTCCAATACAAAGATTATTCTTTTCAAAGATAGCTGATGATTGTCCCTGTATGTCCTTGGTGTCCAATCAGGTACTCAGACAAGATTCAAGTCAACGAGAAGAACCAGAAGATCATGAAAATGATGTTGCTGCCCATCACCAGCGACCCCACCCTCAAAGTGGACGTGAGTCTTGGTTCTGGTCCTGGATCTGGTTCTCTGGTGCCTCTTTCATGTCGTCCATCACATTGTGTCCTGGCAGGTGGGACGTGTGCAGTGTCCTCTGCTGCTGGTGGTGGGTGAGGACGATCAGAACTTGCCCTCCTCCGAGTCTGCTGTAGATGTGAGTCCGCTTCCTAATGCACAATGTCCTGGCACGTACGCCACGCCATCCAAGTCACAACAACGCCCGAAATAATAATTATGACACAAGACTTGTGTCTGAATGTTCACTAAATTATATGGGTGTCACATAATCTTCCCAGATTAAAACATGATGAGATTTCTTGTTGGGAGAAAAGTTGTCTCGCAAGAACAGGGCAGCCAGAAACCAATCAGATTTTGAAATATGGCAACGCTACGATGACTGATAAGAAACGTGGAATTGGCAATATGCGAGGCAGCATTGGAAGTGCACACACACTATACACCTTTCAATCCAACCTACCTCTGTGTTCCCAGCGTCAGCGAGTGAAGTGTGGCTATTTTTTCCATCGGAGTTGAACCGCTGCGGCACATGTTAATGTCCAAACAGAAGCTGTAGTAATTCTACATTTGATCAAACTTACTTAAGATGTGTAAGATCAAAATAGTACATGTTCGGACTTGTCTGCACCCTTAATCACCGCTACCTTTCATCACAATCAACATTAATAATGTCAGCACCAGGTCTCCTCAGAGTAGGTGTCCCACTACAGTACACCATGTGTTTTAGAATATTTTTAGAGGATCGTGTTCAGTCGGCACACAGAATGACACAGACACATCAAGGTATTTTAGCCTAAACAAGGGCGTATTTATTTAAGCATCAACACACAAGATATATGATTGCAGCGAAAAAGCCTCTTACCTACGCCAACAGGGTGGAGAGCCAACACCCGTGGAAGAGTTCGCATCAATCGGCTGGGCGTTCGATCACAACCCGCAGCAGACTCCGTCTAGGTGTTTTCGCTCTCCCCTCTTTATGTCAGTCTGTTCGTGCAAGCGTGAGAACGGGGTGGCCGGCCCCGAAACTCAGGCATTCGCACACAGAGTTACTGTTTTTAACAAAACAGGCGCCAGGCAACCTAGTTTGGTTATATGAGTGTCCTGTCTTCCTCAGTACATAACAAGCACCTGGTAGGCAAGGTCAGCAGATAACAATAACAAGATACAGTGGGAAGTGAATATTCAGAACAACACAAACCCTTTCTCACATTCGTATCCTGGGAAATGAATGTTCAGAACAACACAAACCCATCACCCTTTCACACCATGGCGGCCACACTGGTTCTCCTGACCTCCACGGGGGCACAGGCGCTGCCCGTAGCATATGACCCTAGCATGACCATAACTCCGCTTCATAATATACCGCATACGCAGAGGAGGTCTCTATGTGACAATTTAGCGGCATGGTAGTGAGTAAGTGTGTGCATTAAAACTGAAAAACAGGAAGTATTCTTGCATCATGCATTTATACATCAATTAAATACAAGTGGTCAACAAATGGGTAGTATCCACCGCACAGGCGAGTGGGAGTGGATGTCCACCATTGTGTCTGAATGCTCAAGAAGGCCGAACTTGGACACGCTCTTTTGTCGCCTGGCAGGATCGCATTCCTGGTGAAGCACGCATCAATGTCCAAAGTGTCCAAAATAAACAATACCCAGCAAAAGTTGGGTATTGCAAAAAGGCAGATTGTAGCTAGAAAAATAACATGTTGACAGTGAAAACTATTAAAAAACAAAGATTTGTCTTGAAATATATCTATAACGTTTTTTATTATAAATATCAAAGGACAGCTGGACAGCCGGCATTGTTCAACTACAGGCTGGAGCTGTTAATGCTGACACTGACAATGAAAATGCTTGAAAGGCTAAGCATTAAGAAATGCTGCAAACGTCTGACAGACAGTTAATGTCGTTACATGTCATACATTACTATTATTATTATATTTTTTCATAACAGTGGTTTATCTGGTGTAAAACATGTTGACAATGATATTGTATCGCATCAGTTTGTGGGACAATAAAAATATCAAAACACACCTGCATTGGTTTTGTGACTCATTTAAATTTAAAAGTTTGTTTATCCGGTCATAATTTTCCATTGTGATTTTCTTAGAATGAATGTTAAAATCTCCTCTCGTCTCGTGAGTTGGGTGTCTCGTGACCAAGTTGGCAACACCGATCCTTCCTGCTACGTTTCTCTTCTTATACCGATGCGGTGCATATGAGGTGCGTTAAGATGCTGAGTTAGGATGTCATCTACTGTGTGGCGTTTGAATGACAATCTATGTTCACAGACAGTTCAATGATCATGTGTTAATGAGCGAGGGCACTAAGGTAGCATCAAATCTATTTGGTGCTACCAAATAGCGGTCCAAATTTTAATGTATGTATGGGAAACAATGTAGTAATAATAATAATAATAAGAAGAAGAAGAATAATAAGAATAATAATAACGATCATAAACGACAAAAGTAGGCTTGGCAAAATCAGTAGGGTTCTTGTGAGGGTATGATCTCCTGACGAGCTGTGTAATGTGTTCCTATTGGTGGCCTGTTGTCACATGACTCATGTCATGGCTTGATAAACGTATCATGCAAACATAATAAGAGTGTTCTTTCTTCCAGATGAAGGAGATGATGGAGCGGGCGGGGAACAGCCACCTGTTGACCATCCTGTCTTTCCCCGACACGGGTCACCTGATTGAGCCTCCGTACTCGCCACACACCGAAGCCAGCTCCTTCCGCTCCATCATCACCCAGCAGAAGAGTAAGTTGTCGACGACGCCACGTCATCAATTTAGGAAACGACTAATTTTCTCCACGCTGGCTTTCAGAGAATGGGGTCACTTGCAAACATTGACAGGCTGTCAAGGGCGCGCCACAGCCACAGGGGGCGCTATATAGACTAACTGTAAGTCCATTTTAGCCTGAAGAAGACACCTAAACACCAACGGTGAATGGATTATACCAAAAGTACAAATCAGATGTCTACTAAACTTTCATGGTGCGTTCAAGTATCTCGGTGTCTTGTTCATGAGTGAGGGAAGGTTGGAGCGTGAGGTCGACAGGCAGATCGGCGCAGCGTCTGCAGTAATGCGGTTGCTGTACCGGACTGTTGTTTAAGAGAGAGGTGAGTCGGAAGGCAAAGCTCTCAATTTACTCGTTAATCTACCTTCCTACCCTCACCTATGCTCACAAGCTTTGGGCCGTGACCGAAAGAACAAGATTGCAGATACAAGCGACCAAAATGAGTTTCTTCCGAAGGGTGGCTGGACGCTTGAAGTTGAGCCGCTGCTCCTTCACATGGAGAGGAGCCACTTGAGGTGGCTCAGGCATTTACTACGGATACCTCCTGAACACCTCTGTGGTGAGGTGTTCCGGGCATACCCAGCCAGGAGGAAGCCCTGGGGCAGACCTAGGACACACTGGAGGGATTATGTCTCACAGCTGGTCCGGGAGTGCCTTGGTGGGGTGGAACTGGAAGAGGTGACCGGAGACCGGGAAGTCTGGACTTCCCTGCTAAGACTGCTGCCCCCGCAACACTGACTCAGACACGTTTGGTTTGGTTTGGTTTAGTTTAGTTTATTTGAACATGAAGGTTACGTGGAAGAAAATTGATGAAGCAACTGTGTTGCATTCATAGACCACAGTACACAATAGGAAATCTCAATGCACTGTAGTAAGAGGTTGCCTATAGCCACGACTGTTTTTTGACCGAAATTTGAGACTGTGGCGGTTATTTGCTTATAGACCACGCATGTGGCGACTATCTGAGACTCTGTGAACTGCAAAGATGCGTTAATTGGAGCATTTATGCTTGTGCATGAAAGTAGTGTGTTCATGACGTGTGTTTGCAGCCACAGCTCTGTGGGGAGGACAATGCGTGGCCCACGCGTACGCTCAGGAAGACTCCTGGAAGAAGATGCTGGCCTTCTTCCACCACCATCTGTACGCCGCCCACTACAGCCCCCCTGCGAGCCGACTGACGGCTAAGTTTTGATCAGCGCCTGAAGCAGCACAAGGATAAGCAGCTAATTAACGTATCAAGCAATACGATATTGGTTTGAAATAAATGGAAGAATGACTCCACACAAGTCTCTCTCATCACTAAGCCGTTCTTGTAGCTGAGCTTCTTGGCTGGTGGCGAAACGTAACCAGCTGACCGGGCAGTCGCTTGGTCAATGGCGCCACCTTGTGTCCCACTAGAGAAGTAATGTCAGGAGGACCAGACATCCATCAATACCAAATGTGCAAGCACAAGACTGCCTCCATGAAAGTGTGTGCAATAGAACGTAGTACGCAATGGAGCAGAACGTCTGCCATGTTAGTAAGCAAGTGAGTGGCTTGGGCACGTCTGTCTTGTAGGAAGACCTAGGACACATTAGAGAGACTAGAGTTATGTCTCTCAACTGGCCTGGGAAAGCCTCGGGATCCGCCGGGAGAGGAGCTGGACGAAGTAGCCGGGGAGGGTGGAGTGAAGTCTGGGATGGACGGATGGAATACCAGAACCACCACTGCTGATGGCCTCCGTACTCTGGCTCTTGAAAACGCTTGCATGCTTCACTGCTCTCCATTTTGCTCGTTTCAGTTTTGAATTCAGTCTGTTCAGGACAGACAAATAGATAGGGGGTATGACAGAAAACAACTGAGAACCACTGACGTAGGGTAATGTAATAAGGGTGGATGCCTCATCCATGTAACATTGATGCTGCCTAGTGGCCAGAATACTACATGTCACTTGCGTTCCAACATGTTTTGACTCATAATAGACCATAGTCTACCACCAAACAGCCATCATTGATTCATAAATTTCTGAAAAAACCCGATATGCGAGGGGTGACTGTATTTAGTTCAGCTGGTAGCTTCTTTTGTTGGGTCATTGTGTGTTTTTTGCCACGTATATTCCCTTTTTTCTGCTCTGCACGATATAATCATTCAAGATTTTCACCTGCACTCTGCTCCTTCTTCTGCATCTTGGGATGGAGACCGTGCCTGCTCGTGACGGCGACGACACATCATCAGCCGGGTCAAACTAAACCTGTCTCACGACAGTCTAAAGTCAGCCCACGTTCCCATTAGTGGGTAATTAGTGTTTTCCATTCGTCATTTATATGCATTTAGAATTGTACGTAATACTATCATTGTAAAACTATAAAACCTGTGTTGTATTAACCTTTGGGACACTTGTGGTTTAACCCTGTTAGATGGTAAAGAACTACAGAGGAAACCGCTGGTGAAATCAGACGGGGCGACGAAGCTGACTTGCGCTTCCTTTTTCCACGTATTAGGATGTAAACAAAGACGTTTTGTGATACAAATACATGAAGAACACAGTCGGACACACAAACATACAAACATATTGTATGCTCACTGCAAAATGTATGCAAACCTAGGCAAAAATTTTCAACGTTAACCAAAACATGCTAACCGGGGCGTATGCTAATCGAGGTTCCACTGTACTTGAAAGTTGTGCAACACCATGCAGGAGAGTATTGGACGAAATAGCCCCTTGTTCACCAGAAGGACATTTGCAGAAACTGTCCTATCTACCCTGGTTTAACCTGAAATACCCACCTGCGTTTCCACAAAAAGGTAAAATGGTTCCTCTAGTGGCCGAAAAAGTTCCTGCGGGCTGTGCTGACAAACACTCATTGGTTGAACACGGCTTTATCACTTCTACTTGGCCGCCAGTGGGCAAACTTGTTAAATCAATTTTACAAGCTTCATGTAGATGTGTGACGCGCCGAGAGCGGGACGGACTCTTTTGGACGTATTTACAAATGAATATATTCCGCGGGATTTTAAGTTGGCAACTGGGGAAGAATTGCCGACCAGCTGATGGGTCTAAACGTAGGACACACGGCCAAACAAATTGGTGGAAACCTGAAGAAACTTGAGCAAGATTATAAGAAGATGAACAGTCACAGTGGGCCCAACTGTTACTACAACTACTGTACCAACAAACCATATGACCTGAGGCCTGCACAAGTTTACTTATGCAGGATCTTTTCTTTTTTTCCAGTTTAACCAAGCCAAACATTGAAGGTGGTGTAGTATCTGTTAGTTTAATGAGACTGCATTATCTTCTATGCATTGTGTAATGCCACGTGTTCCAGGCATTTGAGGGTCTGCCGATGAGAGTTGGACCAGCAGTGTGAACAATAAACAAAAGCAAATACTTTGGACTGTTTAGATCGGGGGTCACCAACATTTTTCCTTGTGAGAGCTACTTTTACAAAAATGAAAATGGCCAAGAGCTACTCCTTTTTGTAACATTTATTTTCAGAGCTTATTTTAAACCCAAACAAAGCGAATATGCTTGTTTTACCAGAACATGAACAAAATGCTGGTGTTCACAACTCACATGTTGTATTTCACAATGCATTTCTTTCTCCTGTTCTTTCAGTATTAACTGAAAACCTGAATGAAAAGCAGGTTTGCGGGCACCTTTTGTGGTCGTGGGGAGCTACCTAGTGCCCGCAGGCACCACGTTGGTGACCCCTGGTTTAGACAGTAAATCAGGCGCAATAAAACCTCACACACACACTCCCAGGAAGAGGATGGTGGTGGGATTTAGTCTGATTTTCTTCTGCAGCGTGTTGCACAGTTTTCAAGTACAGTGGAACCTCGGTTAGCATGTTTTGGTTAACGTCGAAAATGTACGCCAAAAGTTTTCCTAGGTTTGTGTACATTCTTCCAATTTGCGTACATTATGGCTGCATGTAAACCAAAAATTACAAAACCTCGTTTTGTTTTGTGTTAACATTTTTGGCTTTCCTGAAGAGGTGAATTGGATTTATATTATTTCTTAAGACAAATTGATCGGTTAGTGTCAATTTCGGTTAGAGACGCACCTTTTGGAGCGAGGTTCCACTGTCAGTAATTCTTACATTTAAAATAAGACATTTAACAACCTAATAACTGCTCCTGCCACAACACAACCAGCTAAGCTCATAATAGACAATACTGAATGTAGTTGCAGATACTTACACACACACACACACACACACACACACACACACACACACACACACACACACACACACACCTGAAGTGTGGTGCTGTAAAGAAGCAGGTTTTTAAACTGAATCAGCTGTAATTTTTTTATTAACCGGGAAGCATTGAGACACATCTGCTTCCAGAATTCAGGGTCACAGCTTGTAGATAAATCTGAGTTCCATTTCAAGATTGGAACGCCGATTGTGTTGTCGTTTTTTGAAAGTAGAACATATAATTTTGATCGTGTTTTAGGGGCAGATATTTTTAAAAATTGGTCAATGGTGGTATTGCTTGTGCATGTGCAGCAGCTGGGTTCCCTGTGAAAAGACCTGTTTCAACCCAAGACAATGAATTGCACCTTCAATCCGTGAATGAAGAAACTGTAATATGTCATCACTCTCAGATTCAAGGGCTAAAGACTCATGGGGACTGGATATGCATCTTTTAAAAAGATTTAAAGATGTCTTAGCTACACCTATCACCTGCATAATTAATCAGTCGTTTTCTGAGTGTGTTTCCATCATCCCTGAAAACTGCCATCGTTACTCCTATTTTCAAGTCGGGCAATAAAAAAGACGAGTAATTATAGACCGATTAGCATACTTCCTGCCATCGCCAAAGTCATTGAAAAAAACGTAGCTGAACTGATCGAACATCTTGACAGATTAAATCTGCTGAACGCCATGCAATTTGGCTTTAGAAAAAAAACATTCCACTCACACGGCATGCTGTTATTTTATTGAAGAAATTAAATCCAGCTTTGACAAGGGAGGGGTGGTGGGGGCCATTTTCTTGGATCTTCGAAGGGCATTTGACACTGTTAATCACTATGTTCTACTGGAGAAACTACAGGAATTCTATCTTTCACCCAAAACTCTGAGTTGGATTCATTCATATTTATTGGATGGCAACCAATACGTTAAAATTTATGAAAAAACATCTCCGCTTACTGCATGTACCGGAGTGCCTCAAGGTTCCATTCTGGGGCCGTTGCTATTCAGCTTTTACATCAACGATCTGCCTTCCATCTTTAAAGATGAGGGGGGTCCTGATGTATGCTGATGACACGTGGTGTTCGCGCATGGTAAGGATGCATCTTCAGTCGCAGCTAAACTTACAGCAGCAATGACAAAAGCCTCTGATTGGCTGGCCAAGTCATGTCTTACAGTAAACACTGATAAAACGGTAACAATGTACTTCTCAAATAAAAAGACTCAAAATATACCCCCTAATATTTTTATGGCGGGCCATATGATTAGGAATGTGGAGGAGGTAAAATACCTCCGGGTAATCCTGGATTCTACACTTAATTTTAAAGAACATATAAACATAAAAAAAGTCTGTCATGTTTTAAAATTTAATATGTATAATTTAACAAATCAGGAGTTCTTTATCCTTGGAGGCTGCAAAAACATATTTTAACGCAATGATCATCTGATATTTCATACTGTATATCCTCATGGTCTCAGGCCAAACAGACAGTTCTTAAACCTCTCAGACCCTCACATAATCAGGCCCTAAAAATTCTGGACAAAAAGCCCCAAAGGTACCATGATTGTTACATACTTAAAAAATACAAATTGCTTAGCTTTGACAATTTGATCAGTTTTTCCAATATTCGTCTGGTTCATAAAATCTTGCATGACGCTGCCCCACCCCCTCTACAGACATATGTCCAGTCGCGTGCTCGGCTGACAAGCCGAGTGCTAAGGTCTGTTTCGAGGGGAGACTGCGATGTCCCAAAAAGGAGAACCGCCTTCTCCCAATCAGCTTTCTCCTACAAAGCGGTGAAGGAGTGGAACAGACTCCCGAGTCGTATAAAGGACATGGCAGACTTTCAAACATTCTCTCGAGCCGTGAAAAACTGGCTCCTGAACAGTCAGTCCTGCGCTCACCAATACCAGACGGTAGTTGGCCAACAGACATCACCCTTGTGGCTACCTTCACTTTAAAACAATAGTACCAGTTAGGTATGTGGCTGTCGGATGATACCCTTGTGGGTACCATCCGACAGCTGCTGCTCTTTATATACAGTAAGTAATGTAAGAGGTCTATTATTAGCGTTTAACTTGTTTCAATGACTTTGCTGCTACAATAATTATGGGGTGTTTACTACTTGTATACACTTATGAATATGCACACACTTTAAATGTTGGTTAATGTATAGAATTGCTTTGAGATTGTTTATATCAGAAGTGCTTAGATTTTATCCTGCACTAGCTTTTTAACGATTGTACCTTGTATTTATATGTGGTTTCTTATATTTCACGTAATTGCAGTTTTGTACCTGGTATTTAGATGTACTCTTGTATTTGTATTGCACCTTGTATTTTTTTTATTGTATTGTATGATGTGAGGACTGCAGATGGAAATTAGCTCTGAGCTAAATCTGGTGCAGACATCTTTTTAATGAAACTGCACATTGTCCTTAAACTAAACTAAGCTTTCCCATGATATAGTCCTGAAACTTGCTTTAATTATAGATTTAATTTGTATGTATTCAAGAAATTTGTTATGATTTATTCCATACTGTGTAACAAGGTCATTAAATGAGATAGTTATTTCCTTTAATAATATTTTTCATACAACTTATTCCTTTTTCGTGCCATGTCGGAAAATTTAATGGTTTCTTTTTAAGCAAGATGTCAGGATTATTCCAGACGGGAGTGTATTGGCAAGGAGTGAGCGAGGTCTAGTTATTTTTAGAAATTCCCACGAAGCTGTCAGAGTGGTGTTTATATTTATACTTTTAAAACAATTATTTTTCCAGAGGACTTGGCTGATGAAGGGCAGGTTACAAATTGTGTTGTTGTTCCCTGAACACAGCGGTATAGAGGGGGTGCTCTGGAAACCAAAGTTAATGGGCAGTACTGTGGATTTAGACCAGTTAATGGCGTAATCTGAGAAGGTGCTATAATTGTTAATGAGTGAGATAGATTGGTGAAGTGAAGAATGTGAATTATCTAGGAAGAGTAATACATCATCAGCATAAAGGCTTATCTTATGATGAACATTTGTGGTGTGGATCCTTTTAATATTTATATGTTGTCGAATTGCAGCTGCAAGAGGTTCGATAAAGATAGCAAATAATGTGAGAGAGAGTGGGCACCCTTGCCTAGTACCTCTTTGTAAAGTAAATTCTGGAGAGGTGTGATTGTTGGTCCGAACAGAGGCCTTCGGGGTGTTGTATAGTATTTTAATCCATGTTCTAAATGAATCTCCAAAGCCAAATTTTTGATGTTTTGCAAAGAGAAATTTCCAGTTTACTCTGTCAAATGCTTTTTCAGCATCTAATGAGACAATTGTGGTTTCTAAATTATGGCTGATAGAGTAATCAATCAGATTGATTAGACGGCGTACGTTGCTAGTTGAGTTTCTCCCCTTGATAAATCCTGATTGATCAGGGTGTATTATATGAGGGGTAGCTTTTTCAAGCCTTATAGCTAACACTTTGCATATTATTTTAAGTTCTGCATTAATCAGTGAAATTGGACGATAACTGGAAGGTAGTGTTGGGTCCTTATCCGGTTTCAGCAGGAGACTGACTGTAGCTGAGTTCATGTTTGGAGGCAAGCATGAACTGTCTTTAATTTCCAAAACCATTCTAAGAAATACTGGGGATAGTAATGACCAGAATGTTTTATAAAACTCGGCAGGGAAACCGTCAGGTCCTGGTGCTTTCTTATTCGGTAACCGGTGTAGAGCGTTATGGAGTTCTATTAATGAAATGGGTACATCTAAGTTTGTCACCTGTTCGTCATTTAATTTTGGTAATTCTCTGGTGTTGAGAAATGTTTCGATATCTGGGAGAGATGGTTTAATCTGAGGTGTATATACATTTTTATAAAAGCTCCTAAAGACGGAATTAATTTCCTCCGGAAGGTGAGTGATGTGACCTCCTGAGTTTCTAATGGAGGAGATACAGCTTTTTTCTTTATGGACTTTTAGTTGGTTAGCTAAGTATTTTCCGTGTTTATTGCCATGCTCAAACTTTTCCAAACGTAGTCTCTGCAGTTGGAACTGAATTTTCTTGTCAGTAATTTCTTTTAAGTCTAGTTTCAGTTTTCTTAGGTTACTTAGGATATGCTCATCTTGTGAGTCAGCATGAGCTGCTTCGAGGATTTGGATTTTTTTCTCCAACTCTGATTCTAGTAATCTCTTTCTTTTTCTTATATGATGAATATGAAATGGTTTTTCCACGCATTACTGCTTTTGCTGCCTCCCACAGAATACTAGCCGAGACACCGGGTTGGTCATTGAAGTCTAAAAACATTGTCCACTCTCTTTCAAAGTATTTAGGAAGTCTGAGTCTTTTAGTAATGATGTATTTAATCTCCAGCATCTAGTCGGAGCGCTCATAGTTTGGTTAGTGAGAAAAAGAGAGACTGGGGCGTGGTCACTAATGGTGATAGGGTGTATGTGAATGTTTGAAATGTCTGATATGATTGAGTTGCTTGTCAAAAAGTAGTCAATACGAGAGTAGGTGTGGTGCACTGGTGAGAAATAAGTATATTCCCTGTGAGTAGGGTGATAAGAGCGTCAAGCATCACAAAGACCAAAATCATTCATGTATTTCTTCAGTATCAATGTTGATTGAGACTCACGATGTCTCCCAGCTGGGCTAGACGTGTCCACTTCTGGATTAAATACTAAGTTGAGGTCCCCTCCCAAGATCATACTTGTATCCAAATGTGCAGAGAGAGAGGAAAAGAAGGCATGAAAGAAGGAGGGGTCGTCAACATTCGGACCATATATGTTGGCAATGCAGAAATGTACATTATCAACAGATATGTTCTGTTGGAAATAATGTAGTTCTACTGGAGCCACATACCACCAGGAAATGTTTTCAATTGGATTAACAAGTGTTTATTTTGCCACAATTGCCATGGTTCTAGACAAGAACAGAAATAACATTCAGTAATATCAAGTATCAAAAGGTATTCAATTTCAAATCAACTGAGGTCATATTAGAGCAAATGAATAAAACAACAAAGTATCACATCAGCACATTGTAGAGGTCACTTACATTGATGTGGTTTCAATAGACACATGGCATGTTTGGAACCAAGGACAAAAGAATGACTGTTTGTTTGGACGGCCCCTTTATAGGAGGCATCCCAGGAAGTGGGCGGGTCCCACTGAGACTGGTGCTGGGGATCTAAATGTTCAGTGCCTCCCTCTGGAAAGGAGGGGAAGTGCAGGGTATGAGTTTATTTCTGACATGTTCATTATTATATATCTCCCTTCTGTGTCTGTAAAATTCACCCTCCTGTTCATTAAAATAGCTACCCCTCTCTGTTTGGAGTTGTAACTTGCTAAATATGTGTGTGGGAACTGTGGTGAGTGAAGTGTATGGACAGCTGACTTGGACATGTGAGTCTCTTGTAATAAGACAATGTCTGCTTGGGTGTTCTTCAAATGATTAAACATTTTTTGTCTTTTTTCTATCGACCCAACTCCCCTGACATTCCAAGTGACAAACTGTAGTGAGTTCATCCTAGACTAGCTTTAGTGATGTGTCATGAGTTAGAGTGCTGCTCTGCTGCCATCTTATGGTCTCTCGTTGCAGCGCACCTGCCCACCTTGGGGAGGAGCTCAGACACACCTGTTTTCAATCTTCGTTGGACTATTTTAGCTCTGCTTCCATGTTCAGTGATTGCCGGATTGTTTTCCCATGTTCACATGTTCCATGCTCCTGTCCTGTCTTCTATGCCTTCCCTTGTTTCTGGCCTCAGCTATTTCCTGTAAGTACTACTCCTGCAAGTTCCTGTCAGCCTTTTTGCTACAGTCTGTTTGTCGCTATTTTCAAGTTCTCGCTCCTGCGCAGTTTTCCATTGCAGTGAAGTTTTGTTACCATTTTCTGCTAGTTTTTCAGCAGCTACCTTAGTTAGCATTTTTTTTTTGTATTTTTCTGTTTCCCCTGCCAGTTAGTTGTGCAGCGCCTTTAGTTACTATAGTGTCATATTTTTTTTGTATTGGAATAAACCTTCGTAAACCTACACCCGTGTCTTCTCTGCATCTTGGAATCCGGTTACCGGCTGTGTGCCACCCCGTGACAGTACAATCCGGCCATGGTGGATTCCGCAGAGTTAGACTACCCGATTTGGGGTCGGGACACAGAAGAACTGTTCAGCCGCACCTCCCCCCAGCCGATACCACGGACGGTTCCCTCGCCGCACTGGGAGCGGCGCCTCGACCCCGCCATGGCTGAGACCACCGGCAGTTCCACGGAGGAACCCATGCAGCGGGGAACAGGTCGCCTGCCTACGGCGGAACTGGCTCGACGGCGCCGCCTACGCCTCTGCCTATACTGCGGAGCTGCGAACCACCTCATCGCGGCGTGCATCATCAGGCCACCTCGCCGCTCTCAATCACCCCCAGACAACGTCAAAGGTACTCGCCCTCCAGCTGACGCAGGTCGAGAATCGGCTGGTGATCGACCACCAGTATCAGACTGTGAGTACCCTGTCAAGCAAGGTAACAAGAGGGCCACACAATTAGGGCTACATGTGGCTGGAACAATTAGTGGGGGGGGGGGGAGCATACCAGTGTCCGCATTCATTGACTCTGGAGCGGACGATAACTTCTTGGACTCAAGTTTCGTCAATGCTCATAAGATACCTAAGGTTAAGTTGTCTAATCCTAAAGTGGTTCGCTCCCTTGATGGTGCATTGTTAGCGATGGTGTCATATCAGACCGAACTGGTGTCTCTACGACTCTCGGGTAACCATCAGGAGATGATTCGATTCTTTATTATTCCCTCTCATTCAGCCCCCGTCGTACTTGGATTGACCTGGTTAAAACTCCACAACCCATCTATTGATTGGAAGAGCATGACTATTAAGTGGGGGAATCATTGCTTTGCTAATTGTCTCCGATCTGCCGTACCCGAGAGTCCAATTAGTAGACCTATTGACGAGAAGATTGACTTATCTAAGGTTCCCATGTGTTACCATGATCTGGCACGAGTATTTAGTAAGGATAGAGCCCAGAGTTTGCCACCCCATCGTCCGTACGACTGTGCAATTAAAGTCATGCCCGACGCACCATTACCTAGTGCTAGGCTTTACAACGTTTCCGCACCTGAACAGAAGGCCTTAAAGGATTATATCACGACCTCGTTGGCAGCAGGGCTCATCCGCCCCTCTTCGTCACCACTGGGGGCTGGTTTCTTTTTCGTTGAGAAAAAAGATAAATCCCTACGCCCGTGCATCGATTATCGTGGGCTCAACGAAATTACTGTAAAGAATTGCTACTCGCTTCCACTCATGGATTCAGCATTTTCGTCCCTTCACTCCGCTAAGATATTTACGAAATTGGACTTGCGTAACGCTTACCACCTGGTCCGCATTAGGGAGGGGGACGAGTGGAAGACAGCATTTAACACTCCACTGGGTCACTATGAATACCTGGTCATGCCCTTCGGGCTTACTAATGCACCTGCCGTGTTTCAAAACCTCATCAACGATGTTCTTAGGGATCTCTTAAATCAAGTCTGTTTTGTCTACCTGGACGATATATTAATTTTTTCCAACTCCTTACAGGATCACATTCGCCACGTACGCCAGGTCTTACAACGGCTTCTGGAGAACCGCTTGTTCGTGAAGGCAGAGAAGTGCGAATTTCATGTTACTACGGTCTCGTTTTTGGGATACATCGTGGAGAAGGGCCAAATGAGAGCCGATCCCGCCAAGATACAGGCGGTGGTCGATTGGCCTTCTCCCACATCAAGGAAGCATCTACAGAGGTTCCTTGGGTTCGCCAACTTTTATAGGCGTTTCATTCGCAATTACAGCAGCAAGGCGGAACCTCTGACGAGGCTTACATCCACCAAAGTACCCTTTGTTTGGTCTCCAGAAGCCGAAAAAGCTTTTGTTAAGTTAAAGTCATTATTCACATCCGCACCAGTACTTACTCACCCTAACCCCTCTCTACAATTTTTTGTTGAGGTCGACGCTTCGGATACAGGAGTGGGAGCTGTCCTGTCCCAACGTTCCCCAGTCGACCAGAGGCTCCACCCGTGTGCATTCTTCTCACGTCGCCTCACCAAGGCAGAGGGTAATTACGATGTGGGTAATAGGGAACTGCTTGCCATCGTTCTTGCGCTGCGGGAGTGGCGGCATTGGTTGGAGGGGGCAGCCATACCTTTTGTCGTCGTAACAGATCACAAGAATCTAGCTTACATTCGTACAGCCCAAAGACTGAACTCTCGTCAAGCTTGCTGGTCACTTTTTCTGACAAGATTCAATTTCTCAATCACGTACAGACCTGGCTCCAAGAATGTTAAACCCGATGCTCTTTCCAGAATATTCGACCCTTCCAAGGAGGATGGACCACCAGAGACCATTTTACCTGTAGCCCGGGTCTTGGGGGGCCTTCGCTGGGACATCGAAAGGAGAGTCTTGGAAGCAGCGGCCGAGACAGATCGGCCCGAGGGGTGTCCAGAAGGAAAGCTGTTCGTGCCACCAGAACTCAGACCCGAAGTCCTTCGCTGGGGCCACACATCTAAGTTTTCCTGTCATCCCGGGGTCCAACGTACCCACTTCATCTTGGCACAGAGGTTCTGGTGGTCATCTATGTTGGCTGACACCAAAGGATACGTCACAGCCTGCTCTGTCTGTGCCAGGAGCAAACCATCCCATCGCCCTCCTGCTGGATACCTGCAACCACTACCCATCCCCTCCCGCCCCTGGTCTCACATTTCCTTGGACTTTATTACAGGACTACCCTCTTCACAGGGAAAGACTGTCGTACTTACTGTCGTAGACAGATTCTCCAAGATGGCACATTTTATCGCTCTCAATAAATTGCCGTCAGCTCTCGAGACCGCACGCCTCCTTGTAAAACACGTGTTTCGTATCCATGGAATTCCTAAGGACTTGGTATCAGATCGTGGACCTCAGTTTACCTCCAAGGTTTGGAAAACATTTTTAAAAGCATTGGGAGCTTCGGTCAGTTTGTCTTCAGGTTATCACCCACAGTCCAATGGCCAGACAGAGCGGGCCAACCAAGATTTGGAGTCCGCACTTCGATGTGTATGCCATCGACACCCCTCCTCGTGGGCCACCTATCTTCCTTGGGTGGAGTACGCCCACAATTCGCTCCCCAGCTCGGCTACAGGTATGTCCCCATTTAAGGCTGCATATGGCTACCAGCCTCCCTTGTTCCCTTCCCAGGAAGCAAGCACCACGGTTCCGGCAGTTCACTTGCACCTACGGCGAGCCCAGCGCGTATGGCGAGAGACAGAGGCGGCCCTCACGCGCACCGCTGCACGCAACCGCCAAGTTGCAGATCGCCACCGGATTCCTGCTCCCAATTACAAGCCAGGACATCAGGTATGGCTCTCAACTCGTGACCTACCTCTAGCAGGGACCAGCCGGAAGCTTGCTCCAAGATTCATCGGACCTTACACCATCAAGTCCATTATCAATTCATCGTCGGTCAAGCTTCAACTTCCATCCTCGATGAAGATTCATCCTGTATTCCACGTCTCCCGCATCAAACCAGTATCATCCAGTCCACTGTGCCCTCCGGCCGAAGCTCCGCCCCCGCCGCGTATGATCGATGGCTCGCCCGCTTATACAGTGAAGGCTATTCTAGATGTCAGAAGAAGGGGTAGAGGGTGGCAGTATCTGGTCGATTGGGAGGGGTATGGTCCGGAGGAACGCTCCTGGGTTGCCCGCTCCTGTATCCTTGACCCCACCCTCATTAGTGTCTTCCACTCGCTCCATCCCGACAAGCCAGGTAAGCCGCCAGGGGTCGCCTTATAAGAGGGGGGAGTACTGTCATGAGTTAGAGTGCTGCTCTGCTGCCATCTTATGGTCTCTCGTTGCAGCGCACCTGCCCACCTTGGGGAGGAGCTCAGACACACCTGTTTTCAATCTTCGTTGGACTATTTTAGCTCTGCTTCCATGTTCAGTGATTGCCGGATTGTTTTCCCATGTTCACATGTTCCATGCTCCTGTCCTGTCTTCTATGCCTTCCCTTGTTTCTGGCCTCAGCTATTTCCTGTAAGTACTACTCCTGCAAGTTCCTGTCAGCCTTTTTGCTACAGTCTGTTTGTCGCTATTTTCAAGTTCTCGCTCCTGCGCAGTTTTCCATTGCAGTGAAGTTTTGTTACCATTTTCTGCTAGTTTTTCAGCAGCTACCTTAGTTAGCATTTTTTTTTGTATTTTTCTGTTTCCCCTGCCAGTTAGTTGTGCAGCGCCTTTAGTTACTATAGTGTCATATTTTTTTTGTATTGGAATAAACCTTCGTAAACCTACACCCGTGTCTTCTCTGCATCTTGGAATCCGGTTACCGGCTGTGTGCCACCCCGTGACAGTGATGTGTGTGTGTAAACAAGATCAAATGCAAAGTATGTGTACCTGGAAGTAAAAATCATGGGAGTATATACAGTACATTTTAATGTATGCTTTATTTGTACATAGGCAAAGTGTAACATAGTAATCCTGAATGAACTAAGCCAACTAAAGTGAGGACATGATGTGGGTTTATGCATAAGTGAGATGAGCGTGCTTGTGAGTAGTTGTGATATCCATATCAATAGTAGAATATGATTTGTATGTGTAGGAGAATGCGTGCACGTGTGTGTATTTGTGTGAATAGTTTGAATTTGGTTGGGTTTGGACTTTGAGGGTGTATGATGTCACTGTGAAGAGATGCTGATGAAGGAGACAGCTGGCAGACAAGAGGATATGTGACAATATGAGGAGGGGAGAAAGGGGGAAAAGCGTAAGACAGAGGGAGGAAGGGGAGAGGAAGAAAGAAAGAGAAGAAAAAAAGGAAAGAAAGGCTGTGCATACATACAGTGGGATAGAGAAAAAAAAGAGTGGGTAAAGTGGGAGCAGACAGTAACATTGTAAAGGCTACAAGTGTGCACGCTGCGAGATAGAAAGAAAAGTTACCTGGTTGAGATAGATTATTAGTTACAATTTCAATACAGCCATGGTGTGACTTCCTGGTCGCGGTATATTAAAATGTTCGAATTTCACCAGGATGGGTCTCGGCCTACGGTTCTCTGGCTTCTTGGCTCCCAGGCGATGGACGCGGTGAAAAGTGATGTTTTGGATGGCGTCCGCTGGGAGTTTGAGCTGTCGCACCATGAAGGCCCTCACCGATTCTTCCGGGTCTTCCGGGTCTTTACCTTTTGCTATTGGCCTGAGGCATTGTGAGCAAGTGTGTGGGGAAGCTCGTCGCTAGCCGGCTAGCTAGCCAGTGTGGTGTGGCAAGGTGTCACTATGCCCGTAACGTAGTTCTTTGGTGTATTAGGTCCCATAGTTACTAGTACCTAGTAACTAGTTTCTGCTAGTAGGTCCCACCTGCTCGTTGGACCATAAAGTAGGATCGTCAGGTACTAGTATCTGCTTGTAGGACCATAAGGTACTAGTAATAATAATGAAGTTTTGGTGTTTGACCCAGAAAATATGGGAAGGACAGCTGGCACTGGCGCTGGCCACCCACATTGCAGTAGAAAATTGATGGATTAAAATGTATAAGAAAGCGTTTGTTTTGAATATTATTTTTAACCTAGTGCTTTCTGTAATGTTTTACTTTAAAATGTTGGCAAAAAAACTAAAAAAACATTTTATTGTGTTGTCTGAGAGCCTGATGTAGTTATCAAAAGCGCCACTTCTGGCTCTCGAGCCATGCATTCCCTACCCTTGTGCTAGTAGGACCATCAAGTACGACCGTCGGGCACTAGTAGGTGCTGGTAGGACCATCAAGTAGGACCGTCAGGTACTAAGAGCTGCTGGCAGGGCCGTCAGCTGTTAGTAGGACCATCAAGTAGGACCGTCAGGTACTGGTAGCTGCTAGTAGGACCATCAAGTAGGACGTCCGGTACTAATAGCTGCTAGAAGGATCGTCAGCTGTTAGTAGGACCATCAAGTAGGACAGTCAGGTTCTAGTAGGTGCTAGTAGGACCGTCAAGTAGGACTGTCAGGTACTAGTAGCTGCTAATAGCACCGTCAAGTAGGACTGTCAGGTACTAGTAGATGCTAATAGCACCGTCAAGTAGGACTGTCAGGTACTAATAGCTGCTAATAGCACTGTCAAGTAGGACTGTCAGGTACTAGTAGCTGCTTGTAAGGCCATCAAGAAGGACAGTCGGGTACTAGTAGCTCCTAGTAGGACTGTCAGGTACCCCTTAGCTGGTAATAGCACCGTCAAGCAGGACTGTCAGGTAGTAGTAGCTGCTAATAGCACCGCCAAGTGGGACTGTCAAGTACCAGTAGCTGCTAATAACACCAACAAGTAGGACCGTCAGGTACTAGTAGCTACTCGTAGGACTGTCAGGTACTCGTAGCTGCTAATAGCACCGTCAAGTAGGACCGTCAGGTACTAGTAGCTGCTAATACCACCATGAAGTAGGACTGTCAGGTACTAGTAGCCACTAGAAGGACCGTCAGCTGTTAGTAGGACAATCAAGTAGGACCGGCAGCTACTAGTAGGTGCTAGTAGAACCATCAAGTAGGACCGTCAGGTACTAGTACCTGCTAGTAGGAATCATCAAGTGCGACCGTCGGGCACTAGTAGGTGCTAGTAGGACCATCAAGTAGGACCGTCAGGTACTAGTAGCTGCTAGTAAGACCATCAAGTAGGACATTCAGGGACTAGTAGCTGCTCGTAGTACCATCAAGTAGGACCGTTAGGTTCTAGTAGCTGTTCGTACGACTGTCAAGCCGGACTGCCACGTACTGGTAGCTGCTAGTAGGACCGTCTGGTGCTGGTAGATGCTCGTCAGACGATCAGGTAGGACAGTCAGGTTCTAGTAGGTGCGAGTAGGACCACCAGGTAGAACTGTCAGGTACGAGTAGCTGCTAGTCGACCGTCAAGTAGGACTGTCAGGTACTAGTAGGTGCTAGTAGGACCGTCAAGTCGGACTGTCAGGTACTAGTAGCTACGAATAGCACCGTCAAGTAGGACTGTCAGGTACTAGTAGCTGCTAGTAGGACTGTTAGGTACTGGTAGCTGCTAATAGCACCGTCAAGTAGGACCGTCAGGTACTAGTAGCTTCTAATAGCACCGTCAAGTAGGACTGTCAGGTACTAGTAGCTGCTTGCAGGACCATCAAGAAGGACAGTCAGGTACTCGTGTAGCCGGTCTGTGCTGACACTGGCAAAAAATTGTTTCTGCGTTGTGTTCTTTGACGTGGTGAGTGATGAGGAGACAGCTGCAGTTCTCTTGTCAGTCAGAGGGGGCGTTTATTCTCTGTACACAACACATAAAATGTACAGCAACCTGAATAACCTTCATGCACACGTCTCCTAAAAAAAAGAAAACCACATGAAAAACAAACTCCCCAAAACTAGCATTGTATTATTTACTTGTATTAATGTCTCTTCTGTTGTTGTTGCTTAATTTATTGGTATTTATGTTTATGTGTTTATGTTTCTTATGTTCTTATTCTTTCTTGTGTTTTCTTTCTTTTCTTGGGAGAATGAACAGAATAAGATTTTCATTGCATGGTATAACTGCTGTTTTACCATGCATATGACAATAAAACTCTCTTGAATCTTGAATCTTGAATCTAATTAATAGCAATAACTTTTGTGAGATGTCTTCAAATGCTGTACATAATACAGAGTACACAATGGCATGAAATGTCTCTTATACTCACATTAACACATTCAAACATTGTTGCCACCAGACTAACATACCTCTCCTCAGCAGTCCAGAAGGCGACTGAAGAGGAGCACGCCAGAATGGCAGGAAATGACATCACAGCGATGTCAAAGTTCACACAACAAAAAGAACGCAAATAAAATAAAGACTGCCCATAAAAAGGTGCTGAGAACAACAAATACATAAGTGAGAAATTAAAAATTAATTGCTGGTGAAATTAAATTAACTGAATTAACACATCTATTCCACTAGTAGCTGCTAGTAGGACCGTCAAGTGGGACTGTCAGGTAGTAGTAGCTGTTAGTAGGACTGTCAGGTACTAGTAGCTGCTAATAGCACCAACAAGTAGGACCGTCAGGTACTAGTAGCTGCTAGTAGGACTGTCACGTACTTGTAGCTGCTAATAGCGCTGTCAAGTAGGATTGTCAGGTATTAGTAGCTGCTTGTAGGATCATCAAGAAGGCCAGTCAGGTACTAGTAGCTGCTAGTAGGACCGTCAAGTGGGACCGTCAGGTACTAGTAGCTGCTAGTAGGACTGTCGGGTACTGGTAGCTGCTAATAGCACCGTCAAGTAGGATTGTCAGGTATTAGTAGCTGCTTGTAGGACCATCAAGAAGGCCATTCAGGTACTAGTAGCTGCTAGTAGGACCGTCAAGTAGGACTGTCAGGTACTAGTAGCTGCTAGTAGGACCGTCAAGTAGGACTGTCAGGTACTTGTAGCTGCTAGTAGGACAATCAAGTGGGACCGTCAGGTACTAGTAGCTGCTAGTAGGACTGTCAGGTACTGGTAGCTGCTAATAGCACCGTCAAGTAGGACCGTCAGGTACTAGTCGCTGATAATAGCACATTCAAGTAGGACTGTCAGGTACTATTAGCTGCTTGTAGGACCATCAAGAAGGACAGTCGGGTACTAATAGCTGCTAGTAGGACCGTCAGACCACAGACAGTGTGCAGCTGCAGTATTCATGGATCACAATATCCTAATTGCAAAACTAGAAAGATATGGAATCGGAGGATTAGCTTTGAACTGGGTTAAAAGCTACTTAGCAGACAGGAGGTAATATGTGAAGCTAGGAAAATATACATCTGCGAGCTTGAACGTATCGTGTGGCGTACCCCAAAGGTCAATACTGGGACCAAAACTGTTTAATCTATAAATAAATGATGTCTGTAAAGTCGCGAAGGACTTGAAATTGGTATTAATTGCAGATGATACAACCACATTATGCTGTGGAGATAGCACACAGGAACAAATGGAAAAAATCACAGAGGAATGAACTATACTAAAAAGATGGTTTGATAATAATAGACTATCCCTAAACCTAAGTAAAACTAAAATAAGGTAATTGCAAAAATTATACACATGCGCAAATACAAATTGAAGGCACAGACATTGACAGGCTAAACGAAAATAAATTTCTCGGGGTCACAGTAGATAAATATATGAACTGGAAATCTCACATTAAAAATATACAACATAAAGTGGCTAGAAATACCTCAATACTGAATAAAGCAAAATTTGTTCTAGACCAAAAATCATTCCATACTCTCTACTGCTCTCTGGTATTACCATATCTAACCTATTGTGTGGAGATATGTTGTTTGGTTCCTATAAAAGTACACTACACTCATTAACTATGCTACAGAAAAGGTCATTTACTAGCAGCTGCTAATAGAACCATCAAGTAGGACCGTCACGTACTGGTAGCTGTTAGGACCATCAGGTTTCATCAGGTTTCATTGGATTACTTTTGAATGAAAAGGAACAAAGAACTTGACACATGACATCCTGCCTTTTATGTTTTGCAATCAAGCGTAGAATTACTGCACCGGCGTACATGCAATGCCATGACTTTATTCTCGGAATCACGCAGGGTACAGTGCTGTCTGACATCAGTCAGCAGTCTCAGTAGGGAAGTCCAGATTTCCCAGTCCTCAGCCACCTCTTCCAGTTCCACCGGACACCAAGGCGTTCCCAGGCCAGCTCTGAGACATAATCCCTCCAACGTGTACGACGTCTTCCCCGGGGTGGTCTCCACACACCAGGGATGCACCGGGTAGGCATCCGGACGAGCTACCTCAACTGGCTCCTCTCCATGTGAAGGAGCAGTGGCTCTACTCTGAGCTCCTCCCGGATGACTGAGCTTCTCAACCTATCTCTTAGGGTGACTCCAGCCACCCTACGGAGGAAACTCATTTCAGCCGCTTGTATCCGCAATCTTGTTCTTTCGGTCATGACCCAAAGCTCATGACCATAGGTGAGGGTGGGAACATAGATGGGAGGGTAAATTGAGCGCTTTGCATTCCGGCTTAGCTCTGTCTTCACCGGTATCGCGACTGCATTACTGCAGACGCTGCGCCGATCCGCCGATCGACCTCACGCTCAAACTTTCCCTCACTTGTGAACAAGACCCCGAGATACTTGAACTCCTCCACTTGGGGTAGGACCTCATTCCCAATCCCGGGGGGTGAAATCCACCCTTTTCTGACTGAGAACCATGGCCTCGGATTTGGAGGTGCTGAGTCTCATCCTAGAAGCTTCACACACAGATGCAAACCGTCCCAGTAAACGCTGAAGGTCACCGGAAGGTCCTGATGAGGCCATCAGAAGTACATCGTCTGCAATTAGCAGAGACGAGATCCTAAGACCCCCAGGCTGTACTCCCTTGACACCTTGGCTGCGTCTGGAAATTCTGTGTATGAAAATTATGAACAGAATCGGTGAAAAAGGGCAGCCTTGGCAGAGGTCAACCAGGAACAGGCTCGACTTACTGCTGGCAATGCCAACCAGGCTTCTTCTATGTCTGGGGCTATATGCCCATGGTAGGGTCTCCCAAGGCAAACAAGTCCTAGGTGACAGGCCAGACCAAGAGTGATTGAGAAGACCCTATTAACAACCACAAGAGGAGGGCCCGCACTTCGCCCGGACGTGGGATACTGAGGCCTCAGCCTGGAGTCAGGCCCGAGTGAGGGGCTCGCAGGCGAGTGCCTGGTGGTCGGTCCTTCACCCGTGAGGCACGGCCGGAACCAGCTCGAAAACGCCACCCCCCATAAGGGTCCAGTGCAATGTGTTGTGGGTGGCGGTCGAGGACGGGCGCCTGAGCGACCTGGTCTTTGGCGGCCAAATCTTTGGACATGGATTAAAAAGGTTTATTCTCGTAAAAAAAAAAAAAAAATTCTCCTTGGAATACAATTTCTTTCTCTTAATATTTTGACTTTATTCTTGTAAAATTACAGCTGTTTTTTCCCCCCATTTCTGTTTTTTTTCCCTCCCACTATTTCAACTGTCATCTTGTAAATTTTCTTCTCATAATTATGACTTTATTTTTGTAACATTAGAACTTTTTTTCAAAAAAATTACAACTTAATTTGTTGTTTTGTATGTTTCTCATATTACAACTTGAAATTTCAACTTTTTGTCTTTATGCTACTAAAATGACATTACAACATTATTCTTGTGAAATTAAAAATTATTCAAGAGAGTTTTATTGTCATGTGCATGGTAAAACAGCAGTTATACTATGCAATGAAAATCTTATTCTTTTCATTATGACTTTTATTGTTAATTCTTTGACTTTATTCTCTTAAAATTACTGCTGATTTTTTATTTTCTTTTCTTTTTATGAAGTTTTCTTGTTAAATTATTTTTTATAAGTTGGCTCTGGCCACACCTTGGACCCCCTTCTTTAATATATCAGGTTTAGCTCCGAGCAGGAGAAAATCTCCGGACGGAGAGCCTCTCTTCTTCCTCCTGTAACACCTAAATTTTACTTCACTAATGTGATATTTTCTTTGTTCCCCTTCTTCTCTATTTTCCCTGCCATCAGGGTAAACAACCAGAAAGGGCCCCTGGAGGCACAGGGGAAAACCTTTCACAATAGCTCACAATAACTCTCAAGCTCTTCACCCATGTAAGGACTTGGAGATTCTTGTGAGACAGTGTAAGTCGTCTCGTCCTGTCTTTCAGTAGGGCGATCTTCTGGCAGGCTAATCAATGTTGACGTTGTCGTGCGTTCAACAACCCCAGAGGTATGGCTAGTGTCGCAGTGTCTCGGGCACTGCAGAGCTCTAAGTATGACAGCTCTTTAGGCCCTGTCTGATTACAGGCAATTGTTTGTGTGCCAAACAGGCTCCCATTGTGCGTGAGTTCAGATGAAGCCCCAGGTACTTGCCTGATATGCCTGGTACCAAGTGGATCTTGCAGACCGAGTGAAGTGAGGTACCCCAACACAGCTGCAGTGCATTTGTTGGCCAGGCTCAGAGACAGGGCACACTTAAGCCAATCGTCCAAATAATTGAGCATTCGGATGCCTCTCTGTCTTAGGGCAGCAACTGCAGCGCTGACATACACAGTGGCGGTCAGCGAAGACAGGGAGAGACCAAATGGAAGGACGTCATACTTGTATGCCACACCCTGAAAAGTGACTCATGGGTACCGGCAAGGATCAGGGTGAATAAATATGTGGAAATAGGCATAGTCCACTGTGTGACCGAATGCCTCCCCAACTGGCCTGAAACACAGTCTTCAGTTTGAGCCTTCAAAAAGGGATTACTTTGAGGAATATACAGTGGTCAGTACGTCAGACTCTCTCCCTTTGGACCTTAAGGCAGAAAGCTTGTTGGCGAGTATCGCAGAATGAAAACAGTTTATCACCGTAGTGTGCAAAGCATGCAGCGTAGAAAAACCTGAACTCCAGGGAGTGGCCCCACTCTAAAGTCTCTAGGACCCATGTACTGTACATGAGGTGCACTGGCGCCAACCACAGAGGTAGGTGCTGACAAAGCTGATGTGCAGCGTCAGGGTGGAGTGAGGGACTTAGTGGCATTCACGCTCACCATGGCTCAGGTGATCAAGTGGTCGATTGCTGGTTAAATCCTCAGCCAATTTCCAAGTAACCTTGGGCCAGATTCTGAACCACCAGTTGCTCCTGATTCTGCGTCATCAGTCGGTGATCAATAGGCGCTTTGAGTACCAGGAAGGTAGAAGAGAACCACACAAGCGAAAGAACATTCACCTTTTATGCTCCTGAGAGGCCATGGCGTCTATCCTAAAGTATAATATATCCTAGAGGTTCCTGGAGAAAAAAAATTAAAGTAATCCAGAACAATAGTTATGGAGGCCAGCAAGGTCCTCATACTGCCTCTGCCTTCAACAATTGACAGACTTTGAAAACACAGTAGATCGGTGTAAGCAGCTGGTCTTTGTTTTGATCCAGACCTGACGGCCAAATTCCTTGCGTTCTGGAAAGGTCTCCAGCACTCCGATAATCCAAGAGTTACAAGGTGCAGTACTGTCTATGATGAGGACGATATCACCTTACGTGAGATTCCTTTTCACGACAGTCCAGCGCTGGCTCTTCTGCAACAAAGGCAAATATACCTCGATCCAACGCTTCCAGAACAGGTCTGCCACTGATGAAGCAAGAACGAGAAACATCTGGACGTCCACCTCGAATGATGTCCTTTGCAGTGATTATTTCACGGATGACTGCTATGAAGGAACATCTTTACAAGAAGCATTTGGCTTGAAAGTATGGTATAAATGCATTTGGAAAAATAATGTTATTCCAATGTTACACAGGAAAAAAAGACAAGAACAACAACGTCAAAGTTGCCACAGAACAGTGTAAGTTGTGTCTTGTTTACATAATATCTTAAACACTATTCCATGATAGCGACAAGGCTGTAAAGCATTGTACATGTTATATAAACATCTTTCCACAGTGATATGTATGTTTACTTTGGCGTGCGGGGGCGATGGCTGTGGCTGTGACAAAATATGAAAAAAATTTGGATATAAAGACCCCTTTACGCTCATGAAGAAGCCGATTAGAAACAATAATTGAAGGATAAGCAACTCCAGAGTAATTTACACTTACCATTCTGTGTTTTGAAGGCGACCAATCTTCATCTCCATGTCTTAAGGCTTAAGTCCATGTTCTGCAAATTTTCTGTTTTGTCTTCTCAAAATCTATTGACATATGTCTTCCTCAAAATCTATTGACACATGGCTCAAATCTTCGCCATAATCACGGTAAACTGTCTCGTATACTGCCATGTACCTGAGTGATAGTACTCCGATTGCGTACTTCCAGAAATGACACTGAACAGCGAGCGCGAGCTCATTATGGGTGGTGCCATAAATGTAATTTTGCCAAATTGACTGTTCGCTTACAAAAATTTAACAATGTAGAACATAATTACAAACAATATACAACATATTTAAGTAAAGTTGATAAATCATGTAAGGGACCCTTTTATGCCTTTCTGCAATAACATGTCATTGATTGCTTCTGGTTCCACTGTTCAACAGCCAGTTTCAGCTCCTTTTCTGCTCCAACGTCCTCTTCTTGTCCTCTTCTTGCTATGAAGCGCCTCACAGCATTAATAAAGAGTTGGTGGCCAGAGATGATGCCACCTTAAAGTGAACAGCTCTTAATGCAAGGCAGGTAAATATCACGCCATACATCTTCACTATGCCCCTCTTCCTCTTCACCGCAAATGGCCCCAAATATTCCACTCCTACACAGGTGAATGGCTCACCTGGCTGGATTCTGTCTTTCGGCAAGTCTGCCTTCTGCTGGCAAACTGCGGAAGCATTCTGTCTCTTGCAGAAGGTGCATTTTGACAGAATTCCTATTATTGCAGTGCTCACTTCTGCAGTCCAGTACTTTTCCGTAAGCTTGGACAGCATATGGTTGCGGCCACCATGTCCGATTTCTTGGTGGATGTGCCTCAGCAGCAGAGTAGAAATATGGAGTTCTTTGGCCATGAATAGTAGGATGCTTCGATTCCACAGGCATTGATGATCTGCTGAGCCTACCTACAACTTGCAGGATGCCATTTTGCAGAATAGGACACAGTGTGTACAGGTGTACAGCTCCTCTGAAAACCTCTAGATAACCTCTAGAAACCTCTAGAAACCATATGATTGCCAGCTCAGCCTCCATGATGATGTCTCCGCACACATATATTTTTGAATGCGTGCGTTTTTTCATCCAAACATTTCTGCTGCTCCACATTGGGCGGGCACTGTGCATAGGCTGCCTTTAACTGCTTCCTCTTCCTCCAGCAGGACATCAGCCTGTCTTTGCACTTTAGCGTCCGTGCTACAGATTTTCTTAGGCGGACCCAAGAGGAAAAGTAGTGAACCAGGTAGGAAGTTGGGTCTTTTCTAGTCACGAAAGCACTCACTGTGATGGTTTTCGTCACTTCTGGGTCATCTGAAGAGAGATTGTGTCCTGTTTCGGGTGTCATAGGCCACTCACTCTCAGGCTGGCAGAGAAATGAGGTCCCCACCTTGAGAGAAACTTCCCCACCTTGATCCCTCTGGACGCTATGTCAACTGGGTTATATCTTGTGTCCACATATCTCCATTGGTCTGGATGAGACGATTTAAAAATCTCAGCAATAGGGTTAACCACAAACACTTTGAACCTGGTTGTTTCGTTCCTGATATATTTGAGGAAAGATGTAGTCGGTCCAGAACACTGAATCCCGCAGAGTCATCTGTAGTCTCCACAGACATCAATGCGGTTGGCCATTGTTGCTGCTACAAGCTCCAATCTGGGGATGGTTACTGCTTTCATTGGGCCAACACGGGATTTCCCCATAATAAAGGCAAAAAGTGATGTAATTGGGAAGTAGTGACATTTCCAAATGCCAGAGGTTTTCAACATCTGTCCAGCCTGAAGCTGTCCAACAGGTGGAGCCCTTGTATCCACTTCAGCCATTTTATTGAGATTGTTTCAGGTAACTGCGCTTCTGCACAGGTCCCTCAAAATTAATTTAGCCACCAAAACAATAACACTCAGCATCCCCAAAGGGCCATAAATTGAACTCACAGTGGATGGGATTCCTCTACGAGTAAGTGGTCTGTCCTTCAGCACAATCTTGAACTGAAACTTCTCCATTTTCTACGCCAAGCACCCTCTCGACAGACGGGGACAGCTGCTCAAAGTCCAGCTTCATCACACCATTTCCTCTGTTGTTTTTGGGATGGTTTCATGGACTCCAGGCCTGTTGCTTAACCACTTTGTCAGGCAAAATCCACCTTTTCTGCACAGAGACACAAGTTCATTATACTGTGTGACTGCTTCCTCTGATAAATGTACTTTCATTTTAAACTCTGCCGGTTCTTGGCTTAGATCTTCTTGTGGCCACCAGTGGAGTGGTCGTCTTCCAACCCGAAGGCTGCAGGTTCGATCATCCTGTGATTGTGTCCTTGGGCAAGATACTGAACCTCCTGATGCCTTGTCATCAGTAGGAAAATGTGCTAACAGTGTCTCTGTGCTTGGAGGTGGAAAAGCGCTATACAAGTGAAAGACCATTTACCGTTTAATTGGTTTCTTCCTAAACCAAGTCACAACTCCTATTAGGGAGCTCGTGAGGTCTTTTGGAGTAATTTCTCATTGAGGGATTTTCCTTGATAACTGGCATCACAATCAAACACCACTCTCAGCTTTCCTTTAGTCGGACACCATGATGCAGTAGGTAATGCAGTTTTCCATGATTGGCAGATGTTGTTCCTGAACTGCTGTTGCCCCATTCTATCCATCCATCCATCCATCCATCCATCCATCCATCCATCCATCCATCCATCCATTCATCCATCCATCCATCCATTTTCCTCCGCTTATCCAGGTCTGGGTCGCGGGGGCAGCACTCTCAGTAGGGAAGCCTAGACTTCCCGGTCCCTGACCACCTCCTCCAGCTCCACCGGGAGGACACCAAGGCATTCCCAGGCCAGCTGTGAGACATAATCCCTCCAGCGTGTCCTAGGTCTTCCCCCGGGCCTTGTCCCGGCTGGGCATGCCCTGAACATCTCACCAGGGAGGCGTCCGGGAGGCATCCGGACTAGATGCCCGAGCCACTTCAACTGGCTGCTCTTGATGTGAAGGAGCAGTGGCTCTACTCTGAGCTCCGCACCCTATCTCTTATGCTGAGTCCAGCTACCCTACAGAGGAAACTTATTCAGCCGCTTTTATCCGGGATCTCGTTCTTTCGGTCACGACCCAAAGCTCATGACCATAGGTGAGGGTGGGAACATAGATCGATCGCTAAATTGAAAGCTTTGCCTTCCGGCTCAGCTCTTTCTTCACCACGGTCTGGTACAGTGACTGCATTACAGCAGACACTGCGCTGATCCGCCTACCAACCTCACGCTCCAACCTTCCCTCACTCATGAACAAGACCCCGAGAGGTCCTGCCCCAGGTGGAGGCACCTGGGGCAGGACCTCATTCCCAACCCAGAGGGAGCAATCCACCCTTTTCTGACTGAGAACCATGCCCTCAGATTTGGAGGTGCAGAGTCTCATCCCAGAAGCTTCACACACAGATGCAAACCGCCCCAGTAAACGTTGAAGGTAACAGCCCGATGAGGCCATCAGGAATACATCGTCTGCAAATAACAGTGACGGAATCCGAAGGCCACCAAACTGGACTCCCACGACACCAATTGGTGTTCGATTGACTGCTCAGCCCCTCTCATCACCTGCGTGTCCAGAACATGCGGACGCAGGTCTGATGATACGACTACAAAGTCGATCCTAGACCTGCGGCCTCGGGTGTCCTGGTGCCATGTGCACTTGTGGACATCCTTATGTTCGAACATGGTGTTTGTGAGGGGCAAACTGAGGTTTGCACAGAAGTCCACACACCGCACGGGTTCTGATCGGGAGAGGCGTTCCTACCAATCATGCTCCTCCAGGTCATGCTGCCCATGCCCACCTGGGCGTTGAAGTCTCCCAGCAAAACGACGGAGTCACCATTTTGGGTGCTCTCCAGCACCCTTCTGATGGACTCCAAGAAGGCTGGATACTTTGAACTGCCGTTCGGCGCATACGTACAAACGACAGTCAGGACCCTTTCCCCAACCCGAAGGCGTAGGGAAAAGACCCTCTCGTTAACCGAGGATGACTCCAACACATGGGCACCGAGACAGGGGCTATTAATAAGCCCACACCAGCTCACCGCCTCTCCCCTGCAGCAACTCCAGGGTAGAACAAGGTCCAGACCCTCTCGAGGAGTTTGGATCCAGAACCCAAACTGTGGGTCAAGGTGAGTCCGACTATATCTAGTCAGAATGTCTCAACCTCTCTCACAAGTTCGGGTTCCTTCACCACCAGAGGAGTGACATTCCATGTCCCAACAACCAGATTTGGCCGCCGAACACAAGGTTGCCCAGGCGCCTGCCCTCGAACATCCAAAGCACAATGCACCAGACCCTTATGCTTGCCCCCGCATAAGGGTTACGATGCACATGATGTTGTAAAAATGCTGCAGGAAAACAGCAGAACATTGTCGGAGAGACAAAAAAAGTCAGAAATAGCACCTTAATTACGTTTAGATTAACAAATAAACTTGATTCTTGGTTTGTTAATTTTAAATTGTCCATCATTTCATCAAAATAAAATTACTAATATTTTATCCTGGCCTGCACCTCTCAAAGTTCTCAAGAGGGGTTGGAATGTCGCCAGATTTAGCGACAAAATCGGCAAGTTGGCAACACTGCTCGGAGCAGTGGTTCTCAATTATTTTCTGTCATGCCCCCACTGGGGGACAGAAATGTTTTCACTCCCTGCACAGACTGAATTCGAAACTGAAACCAACAATATGGAGAGCTGTGAAGCACACAAGCATTTTGAAGAGTCAAATTGCATGTTGAGTATGCTAAATTTGTACATCCTGGCAGGTCTGCACTAACAATTAAAGTATGCCCTGCCTCTCACGCACCCCCTGACAGTTCATCACACCCCACCATTATTTGAGAAGCACTGAGTTAGACAAACCCAAAGCTAATGCTAACGGGCTAACGCGACACCTAAATCAACTAGGATGTGTTTGTGTTGTTGCCTCCACAGTGATATTTATTCTTTACGGATTAATTGCACCTGAAATTACCACGTCACAGAGAAAGTGAAGATCCCAAACAATCTGACAAGCAGGGTCATGTAACAAAAATAGTCTTAAATGACAAAAAATCCAACACATATCTAGGGTGCAGGGAAAAGCTGGAGCAGCCAAAAAGGAATGGCAAAAAAGCAATAAAAATTAATGCAAAAAATAGCAACGGGCGAATCTACCAGACTGACAGGAAGGCAATCAAAAACTGAGGACAACATATCTGCAAAACATATACAGTATATAGATAAATACTCACCAGCAAATTGGCACAGGTCCCGTAAGGAGAAGAATGACTAGCATGTGGTGTGGCGTCCATGCGGAGCAATCAGTTGACCCCTTCCTGCCTCCACAGTTGAGAATAAAAGGGGTAACGATAGCATGTTGGCCAACACAGTAACAGTCTGGAGATCGGGAAGACGTGGGTTTGATTCTCCTTTGGGCATTTCTGTGTGGAGTTTGCAAGTTCTCCCCATGCGTGCGTGGGTACTCCGGTTTCCTCCCACATCCAAAAAAAGCAGGTTAGGTTAATTGGCGACTCTAAATTGTCCATAGGTATGAATGTGAGTGTGAATGGTTGTTTGTCTATATGTGCACTGCAATTGACTGGCAAACAGTCCAGGGTGTACCCCGCCTGTTGCCCGAAGTCAGCTGGGATAGGCTCCAGCATGCCCCCGCGACCCTAAAAAGAGGATAAGCAGTCTAGAAAATGGATGGATGGATAATCAGGGACATCTAGCTCCACCAATTCAAGGTGAGCTGGGATTTGAAACGAGAAAAACTAATAAGCGATAGGTGGAGACACCAAATTAAAACAAGCAAAGAGAAATGTTCTGCATTGATTAATAGTCAAATCCAGACGGGAACAGATCACTGGGTGAAACAGACGGAACCATGTGATGCCAAAACTATCGAAGAAGAAAGAACGCATGTGCATGAGTCTGTCCTCGTCCGCTGCACACAAACAGAAACAAAAAGGTGAAGAAGGCGGCGCTGTTGTTGCAATAGTGCTAACAGCACCAACTTGTGCACAAACACAGCTCTGTAGTCCACCATTGCTGTTGTTTTGCGTGGTTGTTCTTTTGGTCAGGTGACACCGTTTTCAAAATGTAGCGGTTTGCCTGGCTCAACGGAAACGACAAGCCGCCGTTTTCAGATTTTCCCACCCTCGAAGCTGTTTTCAAAAAATGGAACAGAAAGCCGTTTGCATGTGGATGGAAGGCTGAAACTTTAAAGTAACAGCTGTTAATCAATTAAAATATTTCATCGCGATTAATTGCATTTTTTGCCCATAGTTAACTCACAACAGTGGTGCCTTGGTTGATGTCATTAACCTGTTCCAGAAGGTCCGACTCAAACCAGAACGGAGTCTAACCAAAGCAAATCTTCCCAAGAAAATAATGTGAATCATATTAATCCAGACACACAAAAATGTTACCACTATGGTTGTCAATCGAACAAAATATTTAACCGTGATTAATCACATTTGTGCAAAGTTAACTCATAATTAATCCCAAATATAAATATGTTTTTATCTATAGTGAGTAGGGATGTAAATCTGTTTGTGATACGCAACTACACGATAACTACATCAAATTTCACGTAAAAGGGTATGTGGGAATGCATAAAGGTAAGATTTGATGACCTTATTGAGTGCTAATGTGTATATTTGTGCGGTGCACATCTCTGAAAAACAAAGTCCAGGCTGGTACTGGTGGATGGTGGCTCTGTATTCATGTTGTGCTTTTAATTTGATGCTGTTCGTGTCATAGTTTTCACAATACATAATAAATAAGATAAATGAGATGGGTATAACATACGTATGTTTTGCTGATGTGTTGAAAACCTTTCCTGGAGACTAGCCAGTGCGCTGCTAATGCTAGCGCTGCTAATGCTGTTTACATCCATTCTTGTCATCAGTCATGGTCACACTGACACAAGCCCCCAAATAGCTTTCCATGGCTATGCCTTTGAGCTCGCAGTTGAGACACTCGAATGCAAGTGTACCATTGTATAAATGACGATTTCAAAAATACCCGCAGTGCTCCAATAACTTCTTGCTTCTCCCTGGAAGGCGACATACTCCGTGACAACTCAACTCACAGCTACAATCGATGCAAATAACTGTGGTCTTGTTGCGAGAGCCATCTCCTAGGGCTTAGAAGCTAAATTTAATAATTAAAATACCCTTTTCCTTCTCCATTTCTGCTCAATATTTGTTCCCGCTTGTGGCTCCACATCCACCACTGCGTGTCCTCAAACTATGGTGTGGGCGAAGGCTTAAACAGGATGTGCACATGTTAATTGTGCGCCAAAAAAAATTCTGCCGTTAATGGAAACTTCTGTTATTAACTTTGACAGCCCTAGTTAAGATACTTGTGGACAGCCTCTACAAGTGCGTTCAACCAATCAGCACAGTCCGCACCTCTATAGTTCCAGGAACTTCCAAAAATTACCTGTTGGTTAGGACTGACTTTTTTACCGAGGTAGATTTGGGTGGAAACAGGGTTATCAAACTACCAGGGTAAATTGCAAAGTGCTAGAATAGTGCTAGAACATGAATTAAATTAAAAGTTCCTGAACTTTTGGTGGAAAAGGGGCTAATGGCATTCAATCTGAAAATGATGTGGCATAACATGGGTTGTGCACGTACGTTCAGGTCAGCATGGACGTGAAGCATTGTGTAGTCAAGCTGTCGGTCCATCCGTCCAGAGGACTGCTGGACGAGAAGTTTGTTATCGTGGTCCAGAGTGTGCCCCCTGGTGTCCAGCTCACCGTCCACGCTTTCCACCGCTGCGAGAATGGACACAGCTGGGAGGCGTTCGCTCACTACGTGTCTGATGCCCACGGCTCGGTTAACGGTACGCCCTCCAAGAGACACACCTTGGACACTCTCTGGAATCCTGTCTTTGTCTTTGCAGTGTCCCAGCATGCCAGCATGGGGGGGACGTACTCCGGGGTGGAACAGATGGGTCTCCTGTGGAGCCTCAGACCAGTTCCAGGCAGCAAACCTGGACTCAGGTAGACCAGCTGCATAGGTTGCATCAGTAATGAGCATCCTGATCAACATGCTTGCTTCATCCTCATCATCAGGATGAGGAAGATGAACGTGCAGACCCCCATGGAGTTCACCATCTCAGTGCATCTGGGTTTCCGAACTGAGGGCTTCATGGACCAGGTGGCACTGGCCTCTCAGGTGGTGGAACGCTGGTACATGGCGCCCGGCGTCCGCAGGATCCCCGTCACAAAGGATGAACTTTCCGCGACCCTCTTCCTGCCCTCAGGTACAGTCCAGACCACACAAAAAAGCTCACGGGATGAATAATACAAAATGTCACAAGGACCCGGACCTTTCCCCGCTATCCTTGACCTCTGGGGGGGTGCAAGCCAGCTGGTGGAGTATCGGGCTGCGCTGCTCGCCTCCCACGGCTTCGCTTCGCTGGCTCTTGACTATCTGACCCCTAAAATCACCCAGGATACGAGCAATATGGTGGACAACTCGTACTTTGAGGTATTTTGATGTTGTGTTCATCAGTGTTTGTTGTTTTCATGCTAACTGACACTGCGGGGGTGCAGAAGGCCTTCGGGTTCCTTCAGCAGCACCCGCAGGTGCTCGCCGACCGCATCGCCATGTTGGCCATCTCCTACGGCAGCAGTTTCATGCTCAGGATGCTGGCTTACTCGGATGTTGTAAAGGTAGCAGATGAATCACACCTGAATCACACAATATCCACATTATGACCCCCTGTGTGTGTGTGTGTGTGTGTGTGTGTGTGTGTGTGTGTTTCAGCCCACGTGTGCAGTGTGCATCAGTGGAACTCACGTGCAGCCAATCGTAGCCAAGCAGGCGGATATATTTGCTTTCTATAATCAGTAAGGTCAATCCTTACTCCGGGTGACGACTAAATATGAATGGATATTAGTTCATGGGGGTGTCATGAGATGAGACGATATTACAAATTATACCACCCGAAAGAGGCATTTACCAAATCCCAGAATTATAGGAAGTGGTAACATTTGGACCAGTCAGCTCTGAGGAGTTGGTACATTCCTTTTCCGGTTAATGTTGGTGGCCGAGAAGTGCATAACGCTTTAACAAAAACTAAAACAAATTACAATTAGACCACCCAGAAGGGGATTGTACCGCGCAAATCAGACAGGAAGTGGGAACATTTGGAGTTGTGGCAGGTGTTAATGGAGGACTTTGACATCAGGTCTTGCCCGGTTTGTGGCACGCACGTGAGCGGCTTGACACAATTTGGTTGCACACGTGGCCGCTCGTTGGAGTTGTTAAATGGTACTTACCAGACGGAAGGAACAGAAGTACTACAGGAGTCCATCAAATATTTTAATGAGGGTATAACAGGGGTACCATCCACGTCCGGGTGGTCTAATTGTAATTTGTTTTGCTTTTTGTTCATGAGTTTATCGCTTCTTGGCTACCGTAGCCTTTGGTTCGTTTCCTTTAATGCCTCCAATGGGGCCGGGCAGACAGTTGCCAATCCTGATCATATCAAATCAAATTATTTGTAGAGCACCAACGGTGCCCGAGGTGCTTCACAAGAGTAAAAACAACTTCTAGCAAATAAGAACAGGGTAAGATCAAATCAGATATAATAAAAATAACTAAGACTAAATAAATATACATGCACACAATCACATCAAAAATACATATAATCATCATGTGTCGAAAGCCAGTCTGAATGCATGAGTTTTTAACTGAGATTTAAAAACTGATAGCTCTGTAACAGACGGTAGCGCAGGTGGAAGGGAGTTCCAAAGCATTGGGGCAAACGCAGCAAAAGTGCGATCCCTCCATTTTTTGTAACGTTGTGTTTTGAGAACAGTGCACGGCCCTGGCGTGGTGACAGGCTGTTTAAAGCTCAGCATGGTATGCTGGAGCAGTGCCGTTAATGGCCTTGAACACAAATAAAAGAACTTTAAAATGGATTCTAGACTGAATTGGGAGCCAATGGAACAGACAACTGGAGTGATATGGGCGTATTTTGGAGCCTTCGGAAGGAGGCGAGCAGCTGTGTTTTGAACAAACTGGAGTCATATTTGGCTTTGATTTTGTCTAAACTCACTTTGCAAAAAATATAGGGGGATATATACTGTATATCGATATTCAAGCTAAATATATTGGGATATGAGTTTTGGTCCATATCGCCCAGCCCTCGCCTCCAAATATGTCTTGGAAACGATAGCTCAATTTGAACAGTTTAATGTACTGCGCGGCGATATTTAGCTGCAAATAGGAGGTGAAGCTCCACTGCCGCTCGCCTGCATGGCAGATATTTCACGTTTGTTGACCATTTGTATTTAATTACTGAATAAATGCATGATGCAAGAAAGACTGCCTGTCTTTCATTTTTAATGTGCACCCTACTCGCTAAATATAGCCACCATGTTGCTAAATTGTGTATCCGGATCTCTTCTACTGATGAGGCGTTATAAAGTGGAGTTAGTCTCCGCAGTATCATTATTAAGTCTTTCAATACCAAAGACGTATTCACACGTTTTTAGAGTCCTGAACGCACGATCCCAACTACGTATTTACGTACGTATTTACACATCTTTTATGGCAAAAAGAGGTGATGATGCAACTCTGCACTAATACATGAACACTTCAGAGCATTTTTAAGCCATAAAAATTTGATTATGGCTTTATTATTTGCTTAGAGCTTGCAGGGATCATTTCAATGGAAGAATCACACATGACAGGAAGGAGGAAGTGAGAGAGCGTGGAGGAGTGTAGCGTGCAGAAGGTTGTGCAATGTAGAGAAATTGTAACGCAGGCACGCGCATGCACGCACGCGCACACACAGTTTTATCTTAGTTTAGTTCTACAAAGCAAAACAAAAAAAAAGCAAAACATATTTGTGTTAAAGTGAAAGTTATGCTTGAAATGTATCTTTTCAGAAAAATCTGTTTTTCTCTCTTTTGTAGTCAGGAACTGATATTTTCCTGAAAATGGATAAAGGTGGAAACAAACTTTTTTTTCCCTGATGAAAGACAACATTTTTCTTTTGGTAGGTTCCATTTTAATATAGCCATAGAACACAATTGTCACAAAATGGTGCGTGGCCGCTAATAGGATTCCAATGCAGAGGAGACACCACCGACTTCTGTGTAACAAAAAGTTTAATTACAGTTTGAAGCAGTACAAAAATCAAAATGAGAATATTCACAGGGCAAAAGGCAGAACATAAACACCGGGCCGAGCCACGAAAAAAAAGGGTAAGACAAAACGGTCACAAAAAACGCTGCACACACGGTTAGCAGGAGACAAAACATATACAAACAAAAAAAACACGATCATAAACAGTGATAGGTAAAAATCTACAAACAAAAGAAGCTGCTGAAAACCAAGCAGAGTACTACACTAGAAGTAATAAAAAACACTGCATTACCGGCAGGCAAAAGACAATACTACTCACGGTAGGGTACAAGAAATGACCAGAAGCTTAGGAAACAAGGAATACCAGGCAAAAACGGCAATGGGAATCAGATATGCGTAGGAAGACAATCTCGCAAAGAGTGAGAGGCAGTGCAGGGTCAAAATAGTCTATCGCTGATTGCAAACAGGTGTGCCTGAGCTCCTCCCCTGGTCAGTAGGTGTGCTGCAACAAATGACAATTAGGTGGCAGCAGAGCAGCACACATAGCTCATGACAACCATAATGAGTTAATGAAGCAAGACACCCACTTAACCCTTTATCTTCCAGTACACCGTCACCAATACACATGACTTACATTTCTGATACTAACTTGGAGCATTACTAACTAACTTCCACCGAGTGATCGTCTGTGGTTGTAAAATTGGCGCTCGGCCAAATGTAACGAGCATAAATAGAACCGTTCAGTGATAACGGGTGTAGACAAATCTGAACAGCTATGTGTTTTGATCTGACAAATCTTATGTAACTTTGATCCAATTAACATTAACACATGCCGCAGCTGTTCAGCTCCGATGGAAAAAATATCCACACGTCACTCGCTGACGCTGACGCTGGGAACACCGAGATAGGTTGGACTGCAAGGTTTATAATGTGTGTAAAGCACTTAATGCCTCACACACTGACACTTCCATATTGCCTGTATTATCATTTATATTAGCAATGCTATAGTTCACCATCTGATTGGCTTCTGGCTGCCCTGTTCTCACGACACAGCTATCGTCACAAGATCTCGTGACACCCCTATTAGTTAGCAGATATAAAGACAGCAGCCACTTCATTAGGCACATCCGATACAAAGATTATTCCTTTCAAAGATAGCTGATGATTGACCCTGTATGTCCTTGGTGTCCAATCAGGTACTCAGACAAGATTCAAGTCAACGAGAAGAACCAGAAGATCATGAAAATAATGTTGCTGCCCATCACCAGCGACCCCACCCTCAAAGTGGACGTGAGTCTTGGTTCTGGTCCTGGATCTGGTTCTCTGGTGCCTCTTTCATGTTGTCCATCACGTTGTGTCCTGGCAGGTGGGACGTGTGCAGTGTCCTCTGTTGCTGGTGGTGGGCGAGGACGATCAGAGTTGGCCCTCCTCCGAGTCTGCTGTAGATGTGAGTCCGCTCCCTAACACACCACGTCCTGTCATGTACGCCACGCCATCCGAGTCACAACAACGCCCGAAATAATAATTATGTCACAAGACTTGTGTCTGAATGTTCACTAAATAATATGGGTGTCAGAAGATCTTCCCAGATTAAAACGTGATGAGATTTCTCGTTGGGAGAAAAGTTGTCTCGCAAGAATAGGGCAGCCAGAAACCAATCAGATTGTGAACTATGGCAACGCTACGATGAATGATAAGAAACGTGGAATTGGCAATGTGCGAGGCAGTATTGGAAGTGCACACACACTATAAACCTTTCAGTCCAACCTACCTCTGTGTTCCCAGCGTCAGCGAGTGATGTGTTCCTATTCTTTCCATTGGAGTTGAACCGCTGCGGCACGTGTTAATGTCCAAACAGAAGCTGTAGTAATTCTACATTAGATCAAAGTTACTTAAGATGTGTCAGATCAAAACACGTACGTGTTAGGACTTGTCTGCACCCTTAATCACCGCGACCTTTCATCACAATCAACATTAATAATGTCAGCACCAGGTCTCCTCAGAGTAGGTGTCCCACTACAGTACACCATGGCGGCCACACTGGTTCTCCTGACCTCCACGGGGGCACAGGCGCTGCCTGTAGCATATGACCCTAGCATATGACCATAACTCCGCTTCATAATATACCGCATACGCAGAGGAGATCTGTATGTGACAATTTAGCGGCATGGTAGTGAGTAAGTGTGTGCATTAAAACTGAAAAACAAGAAGTATTCTTGCATCATGCATTTATTCGTCAATTAAATGCAAGTGTTCAACAAATGGCTAGTATCCACCGCACAGGTGAGTGGGAGTGGATGTCCACCATTGTTTCTGAATGCTCAAGAAGGCCGAACTTGGACACGCTCTTTTGTCGCCTGGCATGATTGCATTCCTGGTGAAGCATGCATCAATGTCCAAGGTGTCCGAAATAAACAAAGCCCAGCAAAAGTGGACAAATACAGCAAAAAGGCAGATTGTAACTACAAAAATAACATGTTGATAGTGAAAACTTTTAAAAACAAAAAATTTTCTTGAAATACTGTATATCTATAACATTGTGTTTTTTATTATAAATATCAAAGGACAGCTGGACAGCTGGCATTGTGCAACTACAGGCCGGAGCTGTTAATGTTGACACTGAGAATGTAAACGCTTGAAAGGCTTGCATTTTAGGAAATGCTTCAAACGTCTGACAGACAGTTCATGTCGTTACATGCCCTGCATTATTATTATTATTATTAAATTTTTTCATAACAGTGGTTTATCTGGTGTAAATTTTTTTTCATTGTGCTTTTCTTAGAATTAATGTTAAAATCTCCTCTCGTCTCGTGAGTTGGGTGTCTCGTGACCAAGTTGGCAACACCGATCCTTCCTGCTACGCCTTCTTACGCTCTTCTTATACTAATGCGGTGCGCATGAGCAACGTTAAGATGCTGAGTTAGGATTCCATCTATGGTGCGGCGTTTGAATGACAATCTATGTTCACAGACAGTTCCATTATCAAGTTTAATGAACAAGGGCACGAAGGTAGCACCAAATCTATTTGTGGCGGTCCAAATTTTCATGAATGTTTGGGAAACAATGTAGTGATAATAACAATAATAACGTTGATCATAAACGACAAAAAAAGCAAAATTGGCAAAATCAGTAGGGTTGTTGTTAGGGCATGATCCCCTGACGAGCTGTGTAATGTCTTCCGATTGGTGGCCTGTGGTCACATGACTCATGTCATAGCTTGATAAACACATCATGCATACATAATACGAGTGTTCTTTCTTCCAGATGAAGGAGATGATGAAGCGGGCGGGGAACAGCCACCTGCTGACCATCCTGTCTTACCCCAACGCCGGTCACCTGATTGAGCCTCCGTACTCGCCGCACTCCAAAGCCAGCTCCTTCCGCTCCATCAGCATCCAGCAGAAGAGTAAGTTGTCGACGACGTCACGTCATCAATTTAGGAAACGACTCATTTTCTCCACGCTGGCTTTCAGAGAATGGGGTCACTTGCAAACATTGACAGGCTGTCAAGGGCGTGCCACAGCCACAGGGGGCGATATATAGACTAACTGTAAGTCCATTTTAGCCTGAAGCCTGAAGAAGACACCTAAACACCAACGGTGAATGGATTACACCAAAATTACAATCAGATGTCAACTAAACTTTCATGGTGCGTTCAAGTATCTCAGTGTCTTGTTCATGAGTGAGGGAAGGTTGGAGCGTGAGGTCGACAGGCGGATCGGCGCAGCATCTGCAGTAATGCGGTTGCTGTACCAGACCGTTGTGTAAGAGAGAGGTCAGCCGGAAAGCAAAGCTCTCAATTTACCAGTTCATCTATTTTCCTACCCTCACCTATGGTCACAAGCTTTGGGCCGTGACCGAAAGAACAAGATTGCAGATACAAGCGACCAAAATGAGTTTCTTCCGAAGGGTGGCTGGACTCAGGAGCTTGAAGTCGAGCCTCTGCTCCTTCACATAGAAAGGAGCCACTTGAGGTGGCTCAGGCATTTACTACGAATACCTCCTGAACACCTCTGTGGTGAGGTGTTCCGGGTATACCCAGCCAGGAGGAGGCCCTGGGGCAGACCTAGGACACACTGGAGGGATTATGTCTCACAGCTGGTCCGGGAGCGCCTTGGTGGGGTGGAACTGGAAGAGGTGACCGGAGACCGGGAAGTCTGGACTTCCCTGCTAAGACTGCTGCCCCTGCAACACTGACCCAGATACGTGGAAGAAAATTGATGAAGCAACTGTGTTGCATTTATAGACCGCAGTACACAATAGGAAATCTCAATGCACTGTAGTAAGAGGTTGCCGACAGCCACAGCTGTTTTTTGACCCAAATTTGAGACTGTGGCGGTTATTTGCTTATAGACCACGCATGTGGCGACTATCTGAGACTCTGTGAACTGCAAAGAGGCGTTAATTGGAGCATTTATGCTTGTGCATGAAAGTAGTGTGTTCATGACATGTGTATGCAGTCACAGCTCTGTGGGGAGGACAATGCCTGGCCCTTGCATACGCTCAGGAAGACTGCTGGAAGAAGATGCTGGCCTTCTTCCACCAACATCTGTACGCCGCCCACTACAGCCCCCCTGTGAGCCGACTGACAGCTAAGTTTTGATCAGCGCCTGAAGCAGCACAAGGATAAGCAGCTAATTAACGTATCAAGCAATACGATATTGGTTTGAAATAAATTGGAAGAATGACTCCACACTAGTCTCTCTCATCACTAAACCGTTCTTGTCGCTGAGCTTCTTGGCTGGTGGCGAAAACCAGCTGACCCGGCAGTCACTTGGTCAATGGCGCCACCTTATGTCCCACTAGAGAAGTAATGTCAGGAGGAGCAGACTTCCATCAACATCAAATGTGCAAGCACAAGACTGCCTAAATAAGGGGTCACCAACGTAGTGCCCGCGGCCATCAGGTAGCCCCTCACGACCACATGAGGTGCCCGTGGGCACTACTGTACATTGGTGACCCCTGATGTAGGCAGACTTGCGCTTGCAAGCCTGCTTTTCATTCAGGTTTTCAGTTAATAATGTGAGAACACTAGAAAGAAATGCATTCTGAAATACAAAATGTGAGTTTTGTTCATGTTCTGGTAAAACAAGCATATTTGCTTTGTTTGGGTTTCAAATAAGCTCTGAAAATGAATTTTACAAAAATGAGTAGCTCTTGGCCATATTCATTTTGTAAAAGTAGCCCTCACAAGGAAAAACGTTGGTGACCCCTGTCCTCCATGAAAGTGTGTGCAATAGAACATAGTACGCAATGGAGCAGAACGTCTGCCATGTTAGTAAGTAAGTGAGTGGCTTGGGCACGTCTGTCCTGTAGGAAGACCTAGGACACATGTGACTACAGTTACTGTATGTCTCTCAACTGGCCTGGGAAAGCCTCGGGATCCGCCGGGAGAGGAGCTGGACGAAGTAGCCGGGGAGGGTGGAGTAAAGTCTGGGATGGACGGATGGAATACCAGAACCACCACTGCTGATGGCCTCCGTACTCTGGCTCTTGAAAACGCTTGCATGCTTCACTGCTCTCCATTTTGCTCGTTTCAGTTTTGAATTCAGTCTGTTCAGGACAGACAAATAGATAGGGGGTATGACAGAAAACAACTGAGAACCACTGACATAGGGTAATGTAATAAGGGTGGATGCCTCATCCATGTAACATTGATGCTGCCTAGTGGCCAGAATACTACATGTCACTTGCGTTCCAACATGTTTTGACTCATAATAGACCATAGTCTACCACCAAACAGCCATCATTGATTCATAAATTTCTGAAAAAACCCGATATGCGAGGGGAGACTGTATTTAGTTCAGCTGGTAGCTTCTTTTGTTGGGTCATTGTGTGTTTTTTGTATATTCCCTTTTTTCTGCTCTGCACGATATGATCATTCAAGATTTTCACCTGCACTCTGCTCCTTCTTCTGCATCTTGGGATGGAGACCGTGCCTGCTCGTGACGGCGACGACACATCATCAGCAGGGTCAAACTAAACCTGTCTCACGACAGTCTAAAGCCAGCCCACGTTCTCATTAGTGGGTAATTAGTGTTTTCCATTCGTCATTTATATGCATTTAGAATTGTACGTAATACTATCATTGTAAAACTATAAAACCTGTGTTGTATTAACCTTTGGGACACTTGTGGTTTAACCCTGTTAGATGGTAAAGAACTACAGAGGAAACCGCTGGTGACATCATAGACGGGGCGACGGAGCTGACTTGCGCTTCCTTTTTCCACGTATTAGCTAACAGGATGTAAACAAAGACGTTTTGTGATACAAATACATGAAGAACACAGTCGGACACACAAAGTGTAGTGTATTTGTAACACGACAAAACGCATGCCATATTGTATGCTAACTGCAAAATGTACGCAAACCTAGGCAAAAATTTTCAACATGAACCAAAACATGCTAACCGGGGCTTATGCTAATCGAGGTTCCACTGTACTTGAAAGTTGTGCAACACCATGCAGGAGAGTATTGGACTAAATAGCCCCTTGTTCACCAGAAGGACATTTTCAGGACTGGTCCTATTTACTCTGGTTTACCCTGAAATACTGTACCCACCTGTGTTTCCACAAAAATCTACCCAGGTAAAATGGTTCCTCTAGTGGCCGAAAAAGTTCCTGCGGGCTGTGCTGACAAACACTCATTGGTTGAACACGGCTTTATCACTTCTACTTGGCCGCCAGTGGGCAAACCTGTTAAATCAATTTTACAAGCTTCATGTAGATGTGTGATGCGGCGAGAGCTGGACGGACTCTTTTGAACGTATTTACAAATGACTTTAAGGTGGCAACTGGGGAAGAATCGCCAACCAGCTGATGGGTCTAAACGTAGGACACACGGCCAAACAAATTGGTGGAAACCTGAAGAAACTTGAGCAAGATTATAAGAAGATGAACAGTCACAGTGGGCCCAACTGTTACTACAACTACTGTACCAACAAACCATATGACCTGAGGCCTGCACTATGACACAAGTTTACTTATGCAGGATCTCTTCTTTGTTTTCCATCTTAACCAAGCCAAACATTGAAGGTGGTGTAGTATCTGTTAGTTTAATGAGACTGCATTATCGTCTATGTATTGTGTAACGCCACGTGTTCAGGTATGTGAGGCTCTGCTGATGAGAGTTGGACTAGCAGTGTGAACAATAAACAAAAGCAAATACTTTGGACTGTTTAGACAGTAAATCAGGCGCAATAAAACCTCACACACACACTCCCAGGAAGAGGATGGTGGTGGGATTTAGTCTGATTTCCTTTTGCAGCGTGTTGCACAGTTTTCAAGTACAGTGGGACCTTGGTTAGCGTGTTTTGGTTAACGTCGAAAATGTACGCCAAAAGTTTTCCTAGGTTTGTGTACATTCTTCCAGTTTGCATACATTATGGCTGCATGTAAACCTAAAATTACAAAACTTTTTGTTTTGTTTTGTGTTAACATTTATGGATTTCCTGAACAGGTGAATTGGATTTATATTATTTCTTATGGGACAAACTGATTCGGTTTGTGTCAATTTCGGTTAGAGACGCACCTTCTGGGACGAATTAATGAGACTAACCGAGGTTCCACTGTCAGTAATTCTTACATTTAAAATCAGACATTTAACAACCTAATAACTGCTCCTGCCACAACACAACCAGCTAAGCTCATAATAGACATTACTAGGTATGACAATACAGCAGCATAAATGTAGATGCAGATACTTACACACACACCTAAAGTGTGGAGCTGTAAAGAAGCAGGTTCTGCAGGGCGGATGGTTGCTCATCCTGGGGCTGAGGATCCAATTTCTGCGGTGGCCTGTGTGAGTGAGGAGGATGTACAGTAGACATCTCCTCATCCTGACTACCTGCAGAAGGTGCTCCAAAATATAGTGCCCCTTAATTTGCATTTGAAATATGGCACTTGCATCATTAAAAACAAATGAAGCGCAATTAGCCTATAGCCACCAAGTAAAGGTAGCTTATTTGATCACGTGCATGTGATCACGTGAATATTGTATGAGGGTATGTAACAGGTTTACTTTGGTTATTGTGATTCCACTTGTTCTAACAGTGGTTGGAGTAATGGCTCAATAGCGCCCTCTCTCACTCGTGGGCTATATATAGGGCAAGACTGTCATTACAGCTTTAGTTCATCAGCCCTGTGACCCGAGGTGAGTAGAGGAGCGCTCCTCTATGCAATTGTATGGTTAGCTACGATGCTAATGTAAATCATTGTCATTGTAGTCTGTAACAAAGCCTGACGGTATTGACCAGTGCACATTGTCTCACAGCAGGTACGCGCTTGTTATTGTTTATGTAACGTATACTAAACATTGTTAATGTTTAATGTTAGTTCATCAGCCCTGTGACCCGAGTCTGGAACAAGCCTCACGGTATTTACCAGTGCACATTGTCTCACACCAGGAAATAAACGGGGTCACTGTCTGCAACAAGCTCCAAGTCTCCTGTTCATTATCACAAATAAACACAACGCAGAGCTTAGGAGACCTGCACCACCCAGAGCTACAGTGCCTTCAGCGGGGGTTACATTGGTGCCGTGACCCGGATGGGAGTTAGGTTTGAGGGGGTGAGTTTAACGGATGCCAGCCTGTGAGGCTGCGCAAGTGTACGTTGGTAAACCTCACTCCCTCTGCCTTGAGACGACAGTCTGGGCATTCGGCCGTGTGGTCAGCGCTTTCGTCTTCCATTGCGAAGGTCATGTGTTCGAGCCCCAGTGCGGGCAGTGTGAAGCAGGGTGAGTTACATGTATGTAAAGTGATGATGTAGCTCCATACTTTTATCCTCTTCTTCCTAAAGTGTGCACCTGTTGGCTCTGACTTTCTTTTCCCATGCTGACTCACAATTCCCTCCTTTTCATTGAGCATTTTTGTGGCAAAATAACCGATATTTGAGACGCTCGGCCTGCGATATATTTAATATTTTACAATATTAAGAAATAAATGTTTTATTTTTATGAACTCACCACTGTCACCACTTGGGTTGGTTTGACCCACTACGTCTGAGCAGCACGGGCAGATGGCGCCCATTTCACACACATATCCTGAACTGATGAGCATATGAGTGCTGAGCGAAAAAGAATAGGATTTTTTTGTCTTTTTTCCTGGCGGCGCCCCCTTAGAGAATGCCGCCCTAGGCAAGTGCCATTGTGGCCCATAGCACTGGTCATATGTGTGCAGTATAATGGATTTTTCCACTTTTATGACTCATGGTAATATGAATAAATAATGAACAACTTCATTTTACACTCCGCTCAGAGACAGCGATTACATTGTACCACACGGTGCCATGTGCCTAGCCCCACGCCGCCCACTTGCTTACTAACATGGTAGACGATCCACTCCATTGCTGACTACGCTCCATTGCACACACTTTCAGGTGCGCAGTCTTGTGCTTGCGTCTGATGTTGATGTCACCACCAAGGAGAATGTCTCCTGACATTCTCCTTGGTGGTGACATCAACTTCTCTAGTGGGACACAAGGTGGCGCCATTGACCGAGCGACTGCCCGGTCAGCTGGTTACATTTCTCCACCAGCCAAGAAGCTCAGAGACAAGAACGGTTTAGTGATGAGAGAGACTTGTGTGGAGTCATTCTTCCATTTATTTCAAACCAATATCGTATTGCTTGATACGTTAATTAGCTGCTTATCCTTGTGCTGCTTCAGGTGCTGATCAAAACTTAGTTGTCAGTCGTGTCATGGGGGGCCGTAGTGGGCGGCATCAAGATGTTGGTGGAAGAAGGCCAGCATTTTCTTCCAGCAGTCTTCCTGAGCGTACGCATGGGCCACGCATTGTCCTCCCCACAGAGATGTGACTGCAAACACACGTCATGAACACACTACTTTAATGCACACGCATGAAAGGCTCCAATTAACGCCTCTTTGCAGTTCACAGAGTCTCAGATAGTCGCCACATGCGTGGTCTATAAGCAAATAATCTCCACATTCTCGAATTTGGGTCAAAAAACTGCCGTGGCTGTAGGCATCCTCTTACTACAGTGCATTGAAATTTCGTATTGTGTACTCTGGTCCATAAACGCACCATAGTTGCCTCATCCATTTTCTTCCACGTATCTGGGTCGCGGGGGCAGCAGTCTCAGCAGGGAAGTCCAGACTTCCCAGTCTCTGCCCACCTCTTCCAGTTCCACGAGGAGGACACCAACCAGCTGTGAGACATAACCCCTCCAGTTTGTCCTCGGTCTTCTGCTTTTGACTGGGCATGCTCGGAACACCTAACAAGAACCCTACTGATTTTGCCAAGTCTACTTTTGTCGTTTGTAACCAACGTTATTATTGTTATTATCACTACATTGTTTCCCATACATTCATTCAAATTTGGAGCACCACAAATAGATTTGGTGCTACCTTAGTGCCCTCGCTCATTAACACATGATAATGGAACTGTCTGTGAACATAGATTGTCATTCAAACGCCGCACCGTAGATGGCATCCTAACTCAGCATCTTATCGCACCTCATACGCACCGCATTGGCATAAGAAGAGAGTAAGAAGACGTAGCAGGAAGGATCGGTGTTGCCAACTTGGTCACGAGACACCCACGATGCACGAAACGATGAAAAAATATGACACGACAAACAAACTTTTAAATTTAACCGAGTCACAAAACAATGCAGGTGTGTTTTGATATCTTTATTTCCCCACAAATTGATGCGAAAAAATATAATTGTCAACACTTTTTACACCGGATAAACCAATGGTCCCCAACCCCCGGGCCGCGTACCGGGCCGCACAGAAAGAAAAAATAATTTCCATTATTTTATTTGTTTTTCCACAAAATTTGTAGTCTTAATAATGTTTTATTTTGAAAAGTGTCCGGATTCTCTCTGTTACATCCGTCTCACTTGACGCATGTCCATTGTGGGTGTGCTAACTTTATCTCATGCCGCACAGATAGACTACTACTGTATTTTTACCATTTTTCCTTTCACCTCATATGTGGTGTCAAATGCTGATACTATGTGGGAATGCATAAAGGTACGTTTTGATGACTTATCGAGTGCTAATGTGCACATTTGTGTCAAGTTATTTCATGCTAGCACACTGCCTTTTACCACACACGTCAAACAGCCATGTAATCATCTCTCTGGAAAAAAAGCTTGAATTGGTGGATGGTGGGGTCGGCATCCATTTTGTGCTTTTGATGTTGTTCATGTCTTAGTTTTACACAATGCATAATAAATAACATACATTAAACTAGATCTCTCATCTGCTGGACTTTGTCCATTTCTATCAGGACTGTCCAGCTGTCCTTTAATATATATAATTACAAAACAACAACATTATAGATATATTTCAAGACAAATTGTTTTATTCATAGTTGTATGCCTTTTTGCTGTATTTGTCCACTTTTGCTGGGTTTTTGTTTATTTTGGACACTTTGGACATTGATGCGGGCTTTGCCAGGAATGCGATCCTGCCAGGCGACATAAGAGTGTGTCCAAGTTCTGCGTTCTTGAGCATTCAGACACAATGGTGGACATCCCCTTTGTTAATGCTTGTATTTAATTGACAAATAAATGCATGATGCAAGAAATACCCCGTTTTTCACTTTTAACACACACACCTCCTCGCTAAATGTAGCGACCATGCCACAAAATTGTCAACACAGATCTCATCTACGTATGAGGTATGTTATGATGCTATGGTCGCCACAGTACGCCCTCATGTCGGACACATGCAGCCTCTCTGGTGCCCCGGAGGTCAGGTGTACATGGTGTACTGTAGTCGGACAACCTGTTCCAAGCAGACCTGGTGCTGCCATTACTAATGTTGATGGTGATTATTGGTAACAGTGATTCAGGGTGCAGAGAAGTCTGAACATCTACGTGTTTTATCTGACACATCTTAAGTAACATTGATCAAGCGTAGAATTACGACAGCTTCAGTTTGGACATAGGGACTACAACCACGACGTCCACTATGAAAACTCTGACAAAAATCAGGAGGACGACGATGACCCTTCAGACCCTAGCAAGAACTTCTTAGAGCCGCACCGCAGCTGTTCAACACCGATGGATAAAATATCCACACGTCACTCGCTGCCACTGACCCTGGAAACACCGAGGTAGGTTGGAGTGTAAGGTTTATAGTGTGTGCAACGCACTTGGTGCTTCCAATCCTGCCTCACACACTGTCACTTCCATATTATGTTTATTGTCATTCATAGTAGCGATGCCATAGTTCACCGTCTCTTTGGCTTCTGGCTGCCCTGTTCTTGTTTCACATTTTAATCTTGCAAGATCTTGTGACACCCATATTATTTAGTGAATATTCAGACACAAGTATTGTGACATAATTATTATTTCGGGTGTTGTTGTGACTCGGATGGCGTGGCGTACGTGACAGGACGTGGTGCGTTAGGTAGCGAACTCACTGCAGCAGACTCGGAAGAGGGCCAGTTCTGATCGTCCTCGCTCACCACCAGCTGCACAGGACACTGCACACGTCCCACCTGCCAGGACACACCGTGATGGACAACATGAAAGAGTCACCACAGAACCAGATCCAGGACCAGAACCAAGACTCACGTCCACTTTGAGGGTGGGGTCGCTGGTGATGAGCAGCAACACCATTTTCATGACGTTCTGGTTCTTCTCGTTGACTTGAATCTTGTCTGAGTACCTGATTGGACACCAAGGACACGCTTATATCACACACATACATAAGAGATCAAAACACAAAGCTGTTCGGATTTGTCCGCACGCGCCACCACTGAACTGTTTTATTTATGCTCGTTACATTTGGCTGACTGCCAATTTTACAAGCACGGGCGATCACAGTGGAAGTTAGAATCGTAATGCTCCAAGTTGGTCGCAGAAATCTAAGTACAGCGTATTGGTGACGGTGTACTGGAAGATAAAGGGTTAAATAGACATCTTGCTTCATTAATAATGACACTGTGGCAACTAACTCTGCTCCATAACACACTTCATACTAAGAAAAGATCCATGTTGACAATTTAGCTACATTGTCGTTATATTTAGCGAGTAGGCGTGCACATTAACAATGAAAGACAGGAAGTGTTTCCACATTCATGCATTTATTCAGTAATTAAATACAAGAGCTTGACCCCCGATTTGTAGGTAAGTATCACCGTGCAATGCTGGTCTGAAAGCTACACAAACCCCTTCACAATGCAACCCAACACCTGACCAGCGACAGAGCCAAGATGGCAGAGCTTGGACACACTCCTCCATAGTCTGGCAGCAGCTCAGCTTCCTGGCGAAACACGCACGTGTCCAAAGTGTGGCGCAAGGGCCATCTGTGGAACGTGGAAAAGGTCTGTTTGTCCATGCCTATATTTTGTTATTGAAGTATTCCTAAAAGTAATGTTAAAATACCGTCTCGTCTCATGAATGCAATATGGTGTATCGTCTCGTCTCGTGACACCCCCGTGAACTAACATCCATTCATATTTAGTCGTCATCCTGAGTAAAGATTGACCTTACTGATTATAGAAAGCAAATATATCCTCCTGCTTGGCTATGATTGGCTGCACGTGAGTTCCACTGACGCACACTGCACACGTGGGCTGAAACATGCACACACAGTGTGGTGTCTCGTGTGCTGCGATACTGCCCTCTCCTGTGTTTCTGTTGCACTACAAGCTCCACACCACCATAATGAACAGATGAGGAACACCTGGGACTAATGGGCAACGGCAGCACTTAAGAAGCAAGCACACCTTCCGACGTTGCCAGATCGTTGCCCTTCGCTTCCCGACTCAGGCTCCATTTGCTCAGCAGTTACCCTCTGTCTGCTAGCCATTCTGCCTACCTTTTTTCCTTGTTACCTGCCCGGCCACTCCGGCAGCGTTAGCAATTTTCTGTGCCTTCCTGCTTTGAGTATTCAGCAGTGTTTTTTGTTTATCTTCCTACCCGTTTGGTAGCTCTTTCTGTTCTACCCCTTTTTCCCGTGTAGTATCCGGGTCTCCTTTTGTTGCTACTTCTTTAGTTGTCTTTTTACATCTTTGTTGTACTTTTGCTTTTGTTACTTGCTGATTTGGAAATAAAACATCTGTCCAAATCACACGTCGCCTCCCGCATCTTGGGATCCAAGCCGCGGCACGCTCCGTTCCTCACACACAGGGGGTGAAAATGTGGATAGTGTGTGATTCACGTGTGGTTCATCTGCTACCTGCTACATCCAGGTAAGCCAGCATCCTGAGCATGAAACTGCTGCTGTAAAAGAGGCCCAACATGGCGATGTGGCCAAGCACCTGCGGGTGCTGCTGCAGGAACCCGAAGGCCTTCTGCACCCCCGCAGTGTCAGTTAGCATGAAAACAACAAACGCTGATGAAAACAATCTCAAAATACCTCAAAGTACAAGTTGTCCACCATCTTGCCTGTCTGCTGGCTGATTTTAGGGGTCAGGTAGTCAAGAGCCAGCGAAGCGAAGCCGTGAAAGGCGAGCAGCGCGGCCCGATACTCCACTAGCTGGCCCTCACCCCCCCAGATTTCAAGGATGGCGGGGAAAGGTCCGGGTCCTTGTGACATTTTGTATTATTCATCACGTGAGGTTTTTTGTGTGGTCTGGACTGTACCTGAGGGCAGGAAGAAAGTCCGTCCTCTGTGACGGGGATCCTGCGGACGCCAGGCGCCATGTACCAGCGTTCCACCACCTGAGACGCCAGCGCCACCTGGTCCATGAAACCCTCAGTTCGGTAACCCAGATGCACTGAGATGGTGAACTCCATGGGGGTCTGCACGTTCATCTTCCTCATCCTGATGATGAGGATGAAGCAAGCATGTTGACCAGGATGGAACTGGTCTGAGGCTCCACAGGAGACCCACCGGTTCCACCCCGGAGTATGTCCCCCCCATGCTGGCATCCTGGGACACTGCAAAGACAAAGACGGTGTTTCGGAAAGTGTCCAAAGTGTGTCTCTTGGAGGGCGTACCATTAACAGAGCCACCGGCATCAGACACGTAGTGAGCGAACGCCTTCCACCGTGTCCGCCCCTCGCAGCGATGGAAGGCGTGGACGGTGAGCTGGACACCAGGGGACGCATTCTGGACCACAATGACAAACTTCTCGTCCACCAGTCCTCTGGACGGATGGACCGACACCTTGACTACACAATGCTTCACCTCCATGCTGACCTGCACGTACGTGCACAACCCGTGTTATACCACATCATTTTCAAATTTAATGACATTAGCCCCTTTTCCACCAAAAGTTCAGGAACTTTTAATTCCTGCCACCTATGAGCACTTTTTCCACCACAGGAACTTGATGAGGAACCTTGCAATTTACCTTGGTAGTTTGAAACACTCCCGTTTCCACCAAAATCTACCAGGCTAAAAAAGTTCCTCCGAACCAATAGGTACGTTTTGGAAATTCCTGGAACTACGGAGAGGCGGGCTGTGCTGATTGGTTGAACACACTTATAGTGTTTCTACACAGCTGCCATGTTTCAAACATGTGTGCATCTGCAAACGTTTTCACTTTAGGTACCAGGAACTAAATGTTCCTGAATTTTTTGGTGGGAAGGGGGCTACTGTTTCTGGAAATAAAATGTTCCTGTCGCCCTATGTGTTTGGCATTTCCACCATATTTCAAAGTTCATGGTAATTTATTCAAATCAGGCTGACGACAAATGAAAAATGACAAATGAGTTTGACTTGAAATAAGATAAGGTCAGAGACACACACCACACTGGCTACCTACTAGCCGGCTAGCGACTAGCTTCACAACACACTTGCCCGCACTTGCTCTCAGAATGAGTAAATTAAGACCAAAACAGTAACATGTAGCTTACTTTAAACTGAGGAAAAAAAAGCAGTTTCTATGAGACCTTTGTGGGCCCCTGGAAATCTTGTGGCCCAAGGCAATTGCCTGTGTTTGCCTAATGGTAAGTGTGCCCCTGGTCACAGACTGTTAGAGAGCATGTCATAATGTTATGGTTACATTATTAGTGAATCATCTCTGTTTGCTTCAGGGAGCAAGTGAGTTTTTAGAATCCTGCACCTCTAAAACAGGCCCCTGTCTTTCAGGTTTTTTCCTTTGGTTTCGTGTCATGTCAGTCCAATGCAAAGTATCTCCACACGCGACTCCTACTACCTGGATTATCCGTAAACCGAGACAGCAGGTGTTGTTTTTCGGTGAGGACTGTTTAGTTACCTCCATGCTCATGCGCCCACGTCAGTTTCACCAAGAATCCATATGCCTCGCAGAGGGAAAAAGTTACATTTGAGTCTGACGATACCTAAAACAAGCAGGCAACAATGTATTTTTTGCGTGTTGACATCGACTTGGTGTTAAAAGTATTGATTCTTGTGACAACCCTATTGTAGTATGAGCATTAGTGATAAGACAAAAGGTGTCCTGCTGCTGGCCCAGCATTTTCTTCAGAGGGCATCCTGAAAACCTTCTGGTATCAAATTGCCATATTGGTTTCATTAATAATTTCACTTTTACAACAGTTCCTTGTTTGTTGTACTTTAAAAGATCTTTTGATATGATCAATTTGAACATTTAGGACCATAAATGAAAATATCGGAGGCTCCTTTTTTACACTCGTATGACAGTCAAAAATGTTAAAATGTGACTTTAGTCAAAAGCAAATGAGTCTACACATCGGGTGGTGGTGAGAATATTTAAGTTCAACTCAAGAGGCCAGGTGGCACGAGCTTTCAAACACCACACAGTGTTGAAGTCATCTTATCGGTAGTCAAGTAGTAAGCTGATGCTCACCTGTAGTCTGTGTTGGAAGAAGGTTTAACAATTGTCCATGGAAAAAAGGCGCAAAAGAAGAAGCACGCTGCCGTGATGACGGGTTCAGTTGGCTGGGGCATCGTTTTAAATATTTATCCTCGTAAGCATATTTACCTTCATTCCACTCGTTGTCTGCTTCCTCTATTTGGGCACAGATCCTCAAGCAGTGTCCTCTTAGGTTGTGTGTGACCTTGGGCCTGTACTACAAAGCCGGATTATTCCTTATCCAGGATAAGGTTGAGGATTATGCCCGGATATGCTGTACTACAAAGCTGGCTTACTTCTTAGCAGGACACAGGTTAGGTTCATAAGATAAGCAAGAAAAGTCCAAGAAGAAAAGTGGAAGAATATAAATTCCTGGGGGTCATAATAGACGAAAAAATGAGTTGGAAATCTCATATTAAATATATTCAACAAAAGGTGGTGAGAAATACTTCAATACTGAATAAAGCTAAATTTGTTGTTGATGAAAAATCACTCCACACTCTGTACTGTTGTTTCTTAGTATTAGGATATTTAATGTATTGTGTGGAGATATGGGAAATAATTACAAAAGCAATCTTCACTCACTCACTGTACTGCAAAAAAGATGGGTGAGGATCATTCATAATACCAAGTATAGACAACATACACACCTTTATTTTTAATATCACATATTAGTGATGATCATTCATGATACCAAGTATAGACAACATACACACCTTTATTTTTAATATCACATATTAGTGATGATCATTCATAATACCAAGTATAGACAACATACAAACCTTTATTTTTAATATCACATATTAGTAATGATCATTCATAATGCCAAGTATAGACAACATACAAACCCTTTATTTCTAAAATTGCAGATATAAAAATTTACAGATTTACACAACCGCTGCCGAGACCCTACAGGGATGACACAATTAACCAGTTGACACACCTGAGTGGAAATATAGACAAAGCAACAGCGACAGCCTTGCAGAAGGTTAAACACTGCGCAAAAAAGCAAGAAAGAAGTTCAATGGAAAAGAGTGAGTATGCCATGGCGAAAACCACGGAGGATTATGGAAAACAGATGCAGCAACTTGTGGAGAGTTCCAACTCCCTGCATAGACTAATTCACAGTTTGCTAGAGACTACCAACGCCATACAAAGAGAAATGCAAGGTATGAAAGATGAAGTTCAAGTTCAGAGAGAAGCATTTCAAAATGAAATGGGGATATTAAGGAAGGAAATGCAAGGGCTGAGAGTGGAGAATAAAAAATTACAGGAAAGTTATGATGCACTGGGAGCCACTCTCAAAAATGAATGTGAAGAAAAGGATAAAATCATTGAGAAGCTGAAAAACACCATAGATGACATGGATCAGAACACACGAATGAACGACGTGGTCGTGACGGGACTTCGAATCAAACCAAGGTCCTATGCCAGAGCAGTGGCGAATACTGAAGAACCAGACGAAATGGATGTCGCCTCAACAGAGCAACAAGTTGTTGATTTTTTGCAATCGAAGGAGGTGGATGTAGACATCCAATCTATTGATACTTGCATCCCACTGTACGGGAGGAACCTACTACACCCGTCATCATCGTCAAATTCACTAATAGGAAACACAAGGTTGCTCTGCTGAAACAGGGAAAGAAGCTGAAAGGAACAAATGTCTACATGAATGACCACCTGACCAAGCGCAACGCTGAGATTGCGAAGAAAGCACGTGATCTGAGGAAGCAAGGAAAGATCCAAGGAACATGGAGTGCAAACTGCAAAATCTTCATCAAAGCAAATGGAGGACCAGAGGCCAGAGTTCTTGCTGTCAAAGACATCAAGGACCTAGAAAGATATTGAGGTCTCCCAACATGGAGGAAAACAGCTTCAATATGCTACAAGAAGATCTACAATTGGACACTTTTTACTTTACAGATCACAAACAATTGGATATGGAAAAAGATATTGATCCAGACTCAAATTTTTTCTCTCACATTACAAACGACTGCCGTTATTATACGGAGGAGCAATACAACAACAGTTTCAGCAACGACGACAAGTTATCCATCATACACATAAACAGCAGAAGCTTGAACGCAAACTTTACTAATATTAAACAATATTTGAATCAATTCAAAGAACCTTTCAAAGTTATAGCAATCTCAGAAACTTGGATTAATGCTAACAAAGGAATGGACTTCGAGCTGGAAGGATATGAAATGATGTGTGCAAACAGGAACAACGCAAATGGAGGAGGTGTGGCCGTATACGTGGACAAACATTTGAACTACAAAATGGTAAAGAATATGTCATTTGTCATTGATAACATTTTAGAATGTATAACAATTGAAATCTGTAAAGAAAAAAGCAAAAATGTGTTAATAAGTTGTGTGTACAGAACTCCAAAGTCAAAGATTGGAATGTTTGAGGATTGGATTAAGACAACGTTTACAGACATAGGTCAAAAAACTATTTTCATATGTGGAGACTTCAATATTGACCTTTTGAGCTCACACAAGTGCAAGGAAATAGATGACTTTATAGATACAATGTATAGCTTGAGTTTATATCCTAAAATCATCAGACCAAGTAGAATAACAGAGCACTGTGCCACCCTCATCCATAATATATTCACCAATGACTTGGATAACAACACCATCAGTGGCCTGCTAATTAGTGACATCAGTGATCATCTTCCAGTGTTTACAATCTACAATGAACATTATAAGAAAAAACAGGTGGAGGCAAAAAAGACTTTTCAAAGATTGCGTACTGAGGACAACATCCGTGCCTTCAAGATAGGACTAGAAGAACAAAGTTGGGAGAGTGTCTACAGTGCAATAGACGTGGACGAGGCATATGACAGCTTCCTTGGTAATTATATGGATCTCTACGATAAGAACTGTCCCTGGCAAGAAAAGCCCAAGAAGCAAAAGAAAAACCAGCAGCCATGGATGACAAAAGGACTAAAAAACGCCTGTGAGAAGAAGAACACATTATACAGGACATTTATCATTCAACAGACTAAAGAAGCAGAACAAAAGTATAAGACTTACAAGAATAAGTTGACAACTATCTTGAGAGTGTGTAAGAGGGAATATTATAGTCACGTACTAAATAAGAACAAAAATAACATGAGAGCAACTTGGGGCATCTTAAATAGTATTATAAAGAACAACTTTAAGAAAGCAGACTACCTTCACTATTTCATGGTTGGAAACACCAACAGGAAGGACATGAATGCGGTAGCTGAAATGTTTAATGAATATTTTGTAAATATTGGACAAAAACTGGAAGAAGAAATTCCAAAACAAGACACAATTGATGAAGGGATTGATATTATTGATAGGAATCTTAATTCTATGTTTCTCACTGCTGTAACCAAAAAGGAGATCACTGACATTGTTAACCATTTTAAGGCAAAAACATCAACTGATTGTCATGGAATCGAAATGGAAACAATTAAAAGGGTCATCAATGAGATCGCAGACCAGTTAACATATATTAGTAACTTATCATTTCAGACTGGAATATTTCCAAGCAAAATGAAAACAGCCAAGGTGGTTCCAATTTTCAAAAAAGGAGACAAACACCAATTTACAAATTATCGACCAGTTTCCTTGTTACCACAATTCTCGAAAATTGTGGAGAAGCTATTTAATAATAGGTTGGACAAATTTATTAATAAGAATGAATTATTTGCTAGCAGTCAATGTGGTTACAGAGCCAACATTTCAACTTCTATGGCACTGATGGAAATCACGGAGGAAATCACTACTGCCATAGACAACAGAAGATGCGCAGCTGCAGTATTCATGGATCTGACAAAAGCGTTCGATACAATTAATCACACTATTTTAATTTCAAAATTAGAAAGGTACGGAATTAGAGGTTTGGTCTTAAATTGGGTTAAAAGCTACCTAGCAAAGAGGAAACAATTTGTAAAGCTAGGAGAATATACATCTGGGAGTCTACACAATACGTGTGGAGTACCACAGGGGTCCATACTGGGACCAAAACTGTTTAACTTGTACATTAACGACATCTGCAAAGTAACAAACAAATTAAAATTGGTCTTATTCGCCGATGATACCACCGCTTTCTGTTCTGGTGAAAGCACACAAGAACTCATTAAAAAGGTCAAGAATGAAAAGGTCATATTAAAGTCATGGTTTGACAAAAACAGATTATCTCTGAATTTAAGTAAAACTAAAATAATGCTATTTGGTAATAGTAGAAAGGACACGTACGACCAAATACAAATTAATGGAACGGATATTGAAAAAGTGGAAGAATATAAATTCCTTGGGGTTATAATAGATGAAAAAATGAGTTGGAAATCTCATATTAAATATATACAACAAAAGGTGGCGAGAAATATCTCTATATTGAATAAAGCAAAATATGTTCTTGATCAAAAATCACTACACACTCTGTACTGTTCCTTAGTATTACCATATCTAATGTATTGTGTGGAGATATGGGGAAATAATTACAAAAGCAATCTTCACTCACTCACTGTACTGCAAAAAAGATCTGTGAGGATCATTCATAATACCAAGTATAGACAACATACACACCTTTATTTTTAATATCACATATTAGTGATGATCATTCATAATGCCAAGTATAGAGAACATACAAACCCTTTATTTTTAAAATCACAGATATTAAAATTCGCAGATTTAGTACACTTTCAAACCGCTAGAATAATGTATAAAGTTAATAATAACGCGTTACCCAAAAACCTAATTAAGTATTTCTCAATCAGAGAGGAGAAATATGATCTTAGAGGAAAATTAAACCTAAAACATTTATATGCGAGAACAACGCTGAAAACCCACAGCATTTCCGTGTGTGGAATTAAATTATGGAACGGATTGAGTAAAGAACTCAAACAATGTACAGAGATGAGCAAATTCAAAAAACAATACAAGCAGTTGATGTTTGCCAAATACAAGGCAGAAGAGTCCTGATTGTTCTGTCAGGTTTGTTATTTTATTTTATTTATTTATTTATTTTTTTTTATTAATGAAATTTTATTTATTTATTTATTTATTTATTTTTATTTTCTTTGTTGTGTTAAAAAAAAAAAAAAAGCCTTGTTCTTATTTATTTATTTAGTATGGTCATCATTATTATCATTATTATGAATGTTCTTTCTTTTTCGGGGGGAGGGCTATCTCACCGTTATCTATTATGTGTTATCCTATCACTGAAAACATGACATGGAATCCAGGAAGTGAACAACATGTACTGTACAAGAGGTAGATTGGATGGGGGGTAGGATTAAATAAGCTTTGCTTCTTCCTACTCCTTTTGGACATGTGGAACTGTCAAAGAATGATTCATGAGATGTATTCCATTGTAACCTTCATGTTCAAATAAACTAAACTAAACCAAACTAAACCAACAGATTTAGTATTCTTTCAAACCGCTAGAATAATGCATAAAGTTAATAATAACTTGTTACCCAAAAACCTAATAAAGTATTTCTCAATAAGAGAGGAGAAATATGATCTAAGAGGAAAATTAAAGTTAAAACATTTATACGCGAGAACAACGCTGAAAACCCACAGCATTTCCGAGTGTGGAATTAAATGATGGAAGGGATTGAGTAAGGAACTCAAACAAAGTACAGAGATGAGCACATTCACAAACAATACAAGCAGTTGGTGTTTGCTAAATACAAGGAAGAAGAGTCTTGATCATCACAATGATTGTTCTGTCAGGCGTTTTTTTTTAGTTTAGCTTTTTTAAATTTATATTGATTATATATATATATATTTTTTTTTGTCTTCTTACTGTTATTTATTATTTCTCTGATTATTATAGAAAATATGATATGGAATACAGGAAGTGAACAACATGTACTGTACTATGTGTGGAATGGATGGGGGGTAGGATTAAATAAGATTTGCATCTTCCTACTCCTTTTGGACATGTGGAACTGTGAAAGAATGATTCATGAGATGTATTCCATTGGAACCTTCATGTTCAAATAAACTAAACCAAGATACAACATCAGAGCCAATAACAGTACCACCCACTGACCAATAAGAGATCACGCTATAAAAGCCCTGCTCACTGACCAATGAGTTGTCTCTGAAAAATGGTGTCATCACAACCCTGTGGACATCGGTCGCTCCGATTCGGCACAGATAGCAAGAGTTCAAAGTAAGGATTTGCAGAGATCAGGCAAATGCCTTTCGATTTTCTCTATGATTTTCATGAGGATAGTTCATGTTAGTCAACCTGTAACCACATGACTACGACCCTTGGATCAGGTGCAATGATAAAAATTTAAAATAAAAACTTTAAAAAAAGAATTGTAAATACCTACATTTACCTATATAATACCTACATTTTATTGTATGTAAATAGATATCACTTTTAAAATAATATCCATTTAGAAATCCCACAGTTTATGTTGTTTTATTTCATTTGGTTTCAGCGAGTAGGAACCAGTCCGACTTTGTTCAACAGTCTTTGAACGCACCATAGTTTGTGCCTCTGCTAACTTTCTCCCACGCTGCACAGATTGACGACTATACTGTATTTTTCCCCTTTTCCTTTCACCTCACATTTGGTACCAAATGTTGATACTATGTGGGAATGCATAAATGTAAGACTTGATGATGTTACTGAGTGCTACAGTGTGCTAATGCATATTTGTTTTTTTTTTTTGTTTGTTTTTTTTCCCCTGTCCTGTCCAGCCTTTAAAGCAGATAGAATTGTATACCTAAATGCCGTCAAGTGCTCAACAGATTTACTCTGCCAGAGAGAAGTGTGATATACACTTCCCCTGTCATACAAAATTTATTCGACCTTGATGCTTGTTATAAAGCAAATTTGGAGCGCCCGGACCGGAGCAGGAGGGGACAGAGAAGAAGAGAAAAGGAAACGGGGGGGGGGGGCGAGAGGGGACAAAAACAAAAAAAAGAGAGACAAGAGACAAGGACAACAGCAGCAACAACAACAATTGTGACAGAACAACAGAAACATACAGAACGACATCAGCAAATAAATGTCCGTGACAACTATAAAGACGAACAAGGATAAAGGACAAATCAATATCAACAACCACAATGACAAAGCTGTCAATGACAATCAGACATAATAGCAGTCATGAAATGATGACCTATGACAGTGATCACAATGACAATACTGCATTGAAACAGTCGCACACAATAGCAGTCATGAAATGATGAATTATGATAGTGATCACCATGATAATACCGCATTGAAACAGTCACACATAACTGTAGTAATGACATGATTATCCATGATAGTGAATAGAATCAAAGTTACTGTAATGCACATCATTGTAAAAAAAAAAATATATATACATATACACACATATATACATACATACACATACATACATACATATATATATATATATATATACATATATATATATACACATATATACCGCACATACACACATATATATATATATAGTCATACTGCTGAAATCACCGTCGCTGTAATAAAACCAACAACATAATAAGACCCTGGATAACTCAGTGAGTAATGTGGGGAAGTACGTATGTACTGTGAGTGTGCATATGTACAGGTATCTCTGTATGTAAGGAAGACTTCATATATATATAAAGGTGCAGGAATGTGTGGGCGTGTGATTGTCACTGAGAGTGCATGAAAGGAAAGGGGCCGCCTTCCACCTCCCAGAGAGCCCCGCCCCAAATAGCAAGGCCGGGCCCCGGCCGCCAGAAGGCCACCAGGCCCATAGGGGCAGGCAGCACAAAGATCAGTGCCCCAAGAGCCAGCCCAGAGAGCCCCCCCCCCCGGGAAGACCAGTAAGGGGCCGAAGAGAGGTAATCCCAGCCAAGGACAGGGCGCCAGCGGGCCGGAGGACTGCCAACCCCTGAGACCAGCGAAAGATCACACCCCACAAAGGCAGACGGGTACCGGGGGCCACAAACCGGCAGGCCCAGAGACGCCTCCACAGCCGGAAAGAAGCCCGCCCGCGCCGGAAGCGCCAATTCCCCCCCACCGCCACCCCCACCCCCAGGGAGCGGAGCCCGGCCCGCCCCGGGCCAACCCCCGCCCGACCCCCGACACAGGGCCGCCCCGCCAAGGGATGCAGGAGGCACACCCTCCACCCACCCGGCGGAGGCACGGGCGGCAGAGATGTATCGCCCAGCACCTGACCCCACGGAGCAAACCCCTGTATGCCCCCCCCCCCCCAAAAAAATAAATAACTAAAATAAATAAATAAATAAAAATACACACACGCACGCACATACACACTCCTACGCACCCACACACACGCACATAAACACTCCTACGCACAAACACACCCCTATGCGCACGCTCATACACACTCTTACTTACTCAAGCGCGCACACACACACACACACACACACACACACACACACACACACACACACAGTGGTCGACTGCCCGACACCCGGAAGCCCCACCCTATCCCCCGTTGGTAACCCAAGGAGCAGCGGAGCCGGGGACCCCGGGGTCCCAGACATACGCTAATGCATATTTGTACGGTGCACAACCTCAAGTTAATTCATGCTAGCACACTGCCACACACACCACACCACACACATCAAACAGCGACATAAACTTGTCTCCTGGCACTCCCCCCAGCACTCAGTGTACTGCAAGGTGCAGCTGAACACAGCCTGGATGCGGTCTCACAGGTCGGTCCATGATTTGCACTCATTGGGCCTCATTCACGAAACGTTCTTACGCACAAATGTGTTCTTAAAGCCTTCTTACAAAGATTTTTGGCATTCACGAAACGTGTTCTCAACTCACAGTTCTTAGATCTAAGAACAAATTCTCCGAACACTCAGGAGGACTCTTACGCACAAGCAAAGCTTGCACTTTCAATGCGCAATCGCCCTCAAGATGGATTTTGCAACCTGATCCCAAAAAATGTAGTGCACATAAAATATCCCAACAATTATTTATCATCAAAACAACTAAAATATACTCCATGGATAAATATATATTCAAATCCCAATTCATCAAAAAAAAAAGTACCTGGCTGGACGTGCGCTGCGCAGAGAGAGAATGTAAAGGGACCATTAGATTTATTTGCTGAAAGCCACCAATATTTGATGTCCCTCTTCAGGCTTCAGGCTTCCCTCTCTGTTCTTGCAGGTGTGCAGGATCATCAGAATAACATCGCAATGAAACGTGGTGTGCCTATTGCGCACGTAGCACCCCCAGGTAACGACATGCGCCCCCAGCCACTTCTTGAGCCAGAGAACGGGGCTGCTGTATTAATTAGGCAGCGTCTAATCAAATGTAACCACAGAAAAATTAAATTGTCACACACAAACTATGTATTTTGACTTTATTTTCCCATCATGATTGTGTAAATATTTTCTAGAGTTTCCGAAATGGTTTGGTTTCTGAGTGATGGCCTGCCTCCCGTTTCCTCCAGATCCCTCCGGTGCAGTGCAATCTTTTTTTTTGAGTCTATTTTAAGTCAAACCACTTCTTTTTAACCTCTGCGGTGGCGCGTTTCTCCGTGGTAACGGCATTTATGTTGCCTGCAATGGTGCTCCATGCCGGCTCTTTTTGGATGGCCTGATAACCGGTGGATACACTTGAAAATAAGGTGGTCTTGTGTTCGGTCACTCCTTGTAAAAGCACCTCTATTTCAGTAGAATTGAAGTTTTTCAGCTGCTTCTCAGTCTTGCCCTTGCACGTTGCCATCTCCGCCTCCAGCTGCCTGTTGCGCACGGCACATTTTTTACCTGATATAGGAAATAATAGGCGGTGAGCTATGCAAATTAGGCTTTACATGCACGTGCATCGCAGTTGGCATTCATCAACCTAAGAACACCGGTGCGAACGATTATCCCTACTTAAGAACGTGTCGTGAATGTGGCGCAGTTTCCAACCCAAGCCTTCTTAAGTACAGTTCTTAAGAAGACTTTTAAGAAGATGTTCGTGAATGAGGCCCATTGTTTGGGCTTCCTTCTCAAGAGTTGCGTGCTACCCTAATCAGAAGTGCAGAGCCTCTGATAGGTTAGGGTTGAGATCATGTCCGTCCACTGCCATGGCCTGTAAGCTGATGTACTACTACTACTGGTGTATTTTGAGGGTCTGATTCAGGACCTGAACTCTTCCTGAGATGTCCAAAAGTAATGGATATGGTGATGCAGGGTGATAGTACACAGCTCAAAGCCCTGGGATTCTATGGGCCCAACTCATCATGGCAGACACCATTACGTGACTTAGCCAAACTGCTATTAGCCAGCATCTCTCCCCACATTATCATCTGCTGCTTATCCCGCCCTTTTACGTCACCGTGATCATGACAAGACAAGAAAATTCTGACGATCCGGGAGGCATCCTGACCAGATGCCCAAGCCACCTCATCTGGCTCCTCTCAATGCGGAGGAGCAGCAGTTCTACTCCGGGTCTCTCACGGATGACAGTGCTTGTCACCCTATCTCTAAGGGAAAGCCTAGCCACCCTACGGAGAAAACTCATTTCGGCCGCTTGTACCCGCGATCTTGTCCTTTCGGTCATTACCCAAAACTCATGACCATAGGTGAGGGTAGGAACGTAGATCGACCAGTAAATTGAGAGCTTTGCCTTTTGGCTTAGCTCTCTCTTCACCACAACAGGCCGATGTAGAGTCTGCATCACTGCAGACGCCGCACCAATTCGCTTATCGATATCGCGTTCCATCCTTCCCTCACTCGTGAATAAGACCCCAAGGTACCTAAACTCCTCCACATGGGGCAGGATCTCATCCCCGACCTGGAGATGGCATTCCACCCTTTTCCGGGCAAGAACCATGGACTCGGACTTGGAGGTGCTGATTGTCATCCCGGCAGCTTCGCACTCAGCTGCGAACCGATCCAGTGAAAGTTGAAATTCACGTCTTGATGAAGCCAGCAGGACCACATCATCTGCAAAAAGAAGAGACTCAATCCTGCAGCCACCAAACCGGCCAACCCTCACTGGAAACAGGTCCGACTTTCTGCCGGCAATGCGAACCAAACTCTGACACCGGTCATACAGGGAACGAACAGCTTGAATTAGCTGGTCCGATACCCCATACTCCCGGAGTACTCCCCACAAAATTCCTCGAGGAACACGGTCGAATGCCTTCTGCAAGTCCACAACACAACACATGTAGACTGGTTGGGCAAACTCCCATGCACCCTCAAGAACCCTGCTGAGAGTGTAGAGCTGGTCCATAGTTCCACGACCAGGACAAAAACCACACTGCTCCTCCTGAATCCGAGATTCAACTATCCGGCGGATCCTCCACTGCAGAACCCCTGAATAGACCTTACCAAGGAGGCTGAGGAGTGTGATTCCACGATAGTTGGAACACACCCTCCGGTCCCCCTTCTTAAAAAGGGGAACCACCACCCCAGTCTGCCAATCCAGAGGTACTGCCCCCGATGTCCACGCGATGCTGCAGAGTCGTGTCAACCAAGACATGCCTACAGCATCCATGGCCTTAAGGAAGGCCTCCTTAAAGCAATGGATGGCCGGAGATTCCCGGGGATCTCATCCACCCCCGGGGCCCTGCCACCGAGGAGCTTTTTGACAACCTCAGCAACCTCAGCCCCAGAGATAGGAGAGCCCACCGTGGAGTCCCCAGGCTCTGCTTTCTCATAGGAAGACGTGTCGGTGGGATTGAGGAGGTCTTCAAAGTATTCTTTCCACCGATCTACAACATCCCGAGTCAAGGTCAGCAGCACACCATCCCCACCATACACGGTGTTGACTGTGCACTGCTTTCCCCTCCTGAGACGCCGAATGGTGGTCCAGAATCTCTTCGAAGCCGTCCGGAAGTTTTTTCTCCATGGCTTCTCCGAACTCCTCCCATGTCCGAGTTTTTGCCTCGGTGACTGCCAGAGCCGCAGACCGCTTGGCCTGCCGATACCTGTCAGCTGCTTCCAGAGTCCCATGAGCCAAAAAGGCCCGATAGGACTCCTTCTTCATCTTGACGGCATCCCTCACCACTGGCGTCCACCAACGGGTTCTGGGATTACCGCCACGACAGGTACCGACCACCTGACGGCCACAGCTCCGATCAGCTGCCTCGACAATAGAGGCACGGAACATGGCCCATTCAGACTCGATGTTCGCCACCTCCCTCGGAACATGGTCGAAGCTCTCCCGGAGGTGGGAGTTGAAACTCCTTCTGACAGGGGACTCTGCCAGTCGTTCCCAGCAGACCCTCACAATACATTTGGGCCTGCCAGGTCTGACCGGCATCCTCCCCCACCATCAGAGCCAACTTACCACCAGGTGGTGATCAGTTGACAGCTCCGCCCCTCTCTTGACCTGAGTGTCCAAAATATATGGCCGCAAGTCCGATGATACGACCACAAAGTCAATCATGGAACTCGGACTTCACACACAACTCCACACAGTGTCACATCCAGACGTTCTCCGATGACACAGCCATTGTGGGTTGTGTTTCAGAGGGGAACGATCTGGAATACAGGACGGTCATCAGGGACTTTGTCAGCTGGAGTGAGCTTAACCAGCTGCAACTCAACACCAGCAAGACAAAGGAGATGATCATTAACTTCCAGAGGAAAACATCCCATTTCACACCGGTGAACATCCAGGGAGCGGACATAGAGTTGGTAGACAGCTACAAATTCCTGGGTGTTCACCTTAACAACAAACTGGACTGGTCCGTCAACACCCACGCCCTCTACAAGAGGGGCCAGAGTCGCCTCCACCTGCTGAGGAGACTGAGGTCCTTTGATGCAGGACTCTTTTACGGACCTTTTATGACTCTGTGGTGGCCTCAGCCATCTTCTATGCTGTGGGCTGCTGGAGAGGGGGCAGCACAGACAGGGACAGGAGCAGGATCAATAGGCTGATCAGGAGAGCGAGCTCTGTCCTGGACGGTCCTCTGGACTCCGTGGAGGAAGTGGGGGAGAGAAGGATGTTGGCTAAGCTGACATCTATCATGGACAACACCTCTCACCCGCTACATGATACTTGTTTCCCTGGGCAGCTCCTTCAGCAGCAGACTGTTACACAATCCTGAGTTGCTTCAACAGATGCACTATGGAAAGTGACCTTACCGCCTCCATCACTGTTTGGTACGGTAACTGTACCACACATGATAGGAAGGCACTCCAGCGAGTGATCAAGACCTCACAGAACATTGTTGGGGCAGCCCTCCCCTCACTGCAAGACATTTATAAAACTAGAGTCCTAGTAAGAACACACAACCTCATCAAGGACAGCACACATCCACAACACTCATTATTCACACTCCTACCGTCAGGCAGACGCTACGGGAGTTTGAAGTCCAGGACCACAGGGCTGGCAAACAGCTTTTACCCACTGGCCATCAGACTTCTCAACGAAGCACTCACACACACCGCACGCAACACACGCACACACTCATAGCACTTTTATTTATTTATTTATTTGTATTATTTATCTGTATTAATGTCTCTTCTGTTGTTGTTGCTTAATTTATTGGCATTTATGTTTCTTATGTTCTTATTCTTTCTTGTGTTTTCTTTCTTTTCTTGGGAGAATGAACAGAATAAGAATTTCATTGCATAGTATAACTGCTATTTTACTATGCATATGACAATAAAACTCTTGAATCTTGAATCTTAAACTGAAATAGGCTGTTCATCAGCTCATTAAAAGTTTAAGACCATTGCTCAAAAAAATAACAAAAAACTCACAAAACTCAAAAAACTGGAACTGATGGCCATTTTTATAAACTTCCCTTACCATCCATCCCCAAATGTTCTCTATGGGATTTAAATGAGGGGAACATGCAGGATGGTCCAAAAGAGTGATGTTATTCTCCCGGAAGAAGTCCTTGGTCAAGCCAGCATTGTGAACTGCAGCGTTGTGCTGTTGAAGAACTCAGCTGTTACCACACAGACGAGGGCCCTCGGTCATGAGGGATGCCAGCCGCAACATCTGCATGTAAGCGGACGCCGTTTTACGACCCCGCACCACCTGAAGCTCCGGTGTTCCACTAAATGAAAAAGCACCTCAGATCATGATGGACCCCCCTCCGCTGTGCCGAGTAGGAAACATCTCAGGTGGGATCTCCTTGTCATGCCAGTAATGTTGGAAGCCATCTGGACCGTCAATGTTACATTTTTTCTCATCAGAATAAAACTTTTTCCCACCTTTCAATGTCCCATGTTTGATGCTCCCTGGCAAAGTCTATACAGGCACTTTTGTGGCGTTGAAGAAGACGAGGTCTTTGAATTCCTTTTTTGTTTTTTGAAGCCTTTTCCCACAGATGGCGTCTGGTGGTTATTGCGCTGCAGTTGGCACCAGTAAGGGCCTTGATGTGGGTGGAAGATCGCCCTGTGTCTTGATGGACAGCCAATCGGATCCTCCGGCTCAGAGCAGGTGTGATTTTTTTGGGTCTACCACTTGACTTTTTTGTTCCATAATGCTCAGGATCTTTCCAAAAACTTAGAATGACTGATTTACTTCTCCCGACCTCAGCAGCCATGGCACGCTGCGAGAGGCCTTGCTTATGCAGCTCCACAATCCCACTATGTTGAAAAAGAGAAAGCTTTTTAGCTTTACCATCAGGAGGGCATGACAGTGGGAATGCCTGACTGCAGATTTTGGCTTTTATAGCCTGTGCTCTTAAACTTTTGATCAGGTGATAAACAACAAGCTCCAAATTTTTTGTCTCACTCCCCCTTTTTGTTTTTGGGTATTGTAGCTCTACTTAAAACCTCATTAAGATCCATCCATCCATCCATCCATTTTCTATACCGCTTCTCCTCTTGAGGGTCGCAGGGCATGCTGGACCCTAACCCAGCTGACTTCGGGCGACAGGCAGGGGTACACCCTGGACTGGTTGCCAGCCAATCGCAGGGCACATACCGTAAATCACGGTGTATAAACCGCACCCGTGTATTAACCGCACCCCCATTTAATTCATAAATGCTTGCCAACTCTTTCATCTCAAATCAACATGCGTAAAGGTACTAAGCAATTTCAAAAAGAAGAAGAAAGGAGAAATCTACCGCCCATCAATTCATCTGCAATGGAATTCATGTAAGAAAAGATTGCCGTCAACTTGCCGATGATGTCCGCTCTCCAACGCCGGATGACTGACTCGTCCACACTGTGCTGCCGTCCTGCTGTCCGGTTCCCAAACTCTTCTGCATACCGGCAGACGGAGAGTTTGAACGCTGGGGTGAAAGATCGTCGTGGCATTTTGAGAGGGCACAGGCACGGTCACACCGCCCGAACTTTGCTGTAGCGTCCCTTGAACAGGTAGGAAGAGGGGGCCAAATTTCGACAACCGTCGTCACCGCGTACAAAATGGGGAAAAAAAATAGAAAACACGGGCGTTGTCCTGGCGGTGTACCGCTGAAGCCGGCGTTGCTTTAGCCTTGATTTAACGGTAGCGAATGTTGGTTTAGCTGTGACGCGAGCAGTGATAGAGCGGCGTTCTGCGCAAGCGGATCAGTTATCAGAGAAATTTAGAGTAACTAAGTGACAAAATGTGATGACGTCATATAAATTTAATCATTAAAAATAATCGTCAGAAACTAACTGTCAAAATATGATTGATGACTTGACACATCAGATGACATCATTTTTTTAAACTGTGAGTAGAGAGGTCTTAGAGGGCTGCGGAAGGGGAGGGGGGTGTGGGCGAGATTCTTGGGGGCTGATGTGTGTGTGTGTGTGTGTGTGTGTGTGTGTGTGTGTGTGACTCTTGAGTGTGTGGGTGTGTGCGGTATATATTATGAATAAGGTGGGCCTCGACTTCCCACGGTAGAAGACAATGTGCTTGTGGTTTTAAAAAACATATCTGATGGGGGTGTTTTTTAGGAAACTATAATCAATAGCGGGGGCCTCATGGTTCACATGAGATCGTTTTAATAGTCGCGCCATTTTTGTAGTAGATGGGGATTGGGGCCCGTGGTTCACATGAGATCGTTTTAATAGTCGCGTCATTTTTGTAGTAGATGGGGATTTCCTGGGTGTGATCTATGGGGGTCTCTCAAGCAAAAAGAAAGAATGGTGGGGTGCTGTCTCGGGTGTGTGAAATATATAATATCAATAAGGTGGGCCTCGACTTCCCACGGGAGAAGACAATGTGCTTGTGGTTTTAAAAAACATATCTGATGGGGGTGTTTTTTAGCTAACTATAATCATTAGCGGGGGCCTCATGGTTCACATGAGATCGTTTTAATACTCGCGCCATTTTTGTGGGAGACACCTCTCACTGGCTGTGGAGGGAAGGGGAGGGGGTATGTGGGGGCATTCTGGGTTTAGTGTATGGAGTCTCTCAAGCAGAAAGAATGGTGGGGGTCTCATGTTTCCTGGGGAACAGGATCTGCTTGGGGCGATGAAGAAACATATCTGATGGGGGGTGTTTTTTAGCTAACTATGATCATTAGGTTGGGCCCCGTGGTTCACATGAGATCATTTTAATACTCGCGCCATTTTTGTAGTAGATGGGGATTTCCTGGGCGTGATCTGTGGGGGTCTCTCAAGCAAAAAGAAAGAATGGTGGGGTGCTGTCTCGGGTGTGTGAAATATATAATATCAATAGGGTGTCTCGTTTTCCCACGGGAGAAGACAATGTGCTTGTAGTTTTAAAAAACATATCTCATGGGGGTGTTTTTTAGGTAACTATAATCAATAGCGGGGGCCTCATGGCTCCCGTGTCAATAGCGGGGGCCCATGGTTCACATGAGATCATTTTAATACCATTTTTATAGTAGATGGGGGTTTCTTTGGACTGATCCGTGGCGGGGTCTTTTTTAGCTAGCTCTAATCAATACTAGGGGCCTCATGGTTTGTATAAAAAAGACAATGTGATTGAGGCTTTAAAAAACATATCTGGCACTTAAACATTCCTCCCCTATTGTATAAAATGGTATAAAAGGCAAGTGTCGACGGTAGGTTTCCAGATCACTCGCAAAAATCAGCGAACAACGTCAAGACAGAGAGTTTGAACACAGAGCTTGGAGACGACTACAAGACATCGGACATTGACATGGGCTGTTGCATGTACGTAAGTTTCATATTGTATATAATTTATCTAGGGTGTTTAGCCTGAAAGGTAAATTTTTTTTTCTACTTACAGGAGAGCTGCATCTTCACCAATTGAAGGTACGTTTTCAAATCATGTAGCTGAAAGAAATTTCTTTTAGAGGTTTATGTTTCTCAGGGTGCGTGTGTGTGCGTGCCTGTGTGTGTGCGTGCCTGTGTGCGTGCGTGCCTGTGTGCCTGTCTGCGTGTGTGTGTGTGTGTGTGTGTGTGTGTGTGTGTGTGTGTGTGTGTGTGTGTGCGCATGTCTCTCTACCTCTGAGAGAGAGAGAGAGAGAGAGAGAGAGAGAGAGAGAGAGAGCAAGGATGTTGATTATATAATATATATTGGGGAAAATAAAATAAATTGAGCATGTTTGATTTCCAGTGATCGATCTGACTTCACCGCCACCAGTGGCCCTAGTGTCACCGGTCCAAAACCCAATGCAGGGATTTAATGTGGACTTTATAACGCCTCAAAACCAGGCACAAGGTAAACAATCGTGTGTAGGTTTAGTTTAATACAGGATGATGTCGGGAATTAGCTCTTTATGTTTTGTGTAAATGCTGATGACTAACAAGATCCTCTCTGACACAGGATTTGCAGAGGGCGATCGCTCTACGATAGACGGGGGAGTTTGGGGACAGACTTCGGGATTCGTGGAAAACACTTTAACACCGCCGGTCCAAAACCCACTACATTTTATTGTGGGGTTTACAAGTCCAAACTCAAGTCACGGTAAGTTAAACAAATGTCTGTCGGTTTTAATGAATTCATATTTATGTCAACAATTATCTCTGTATGTACTGTGTAAATGTTGATGAATAACAGAGTCTGCTCTGTTATAGGGATTGCGCCACTGACCCCCTCAACGCTGGATGTGACAGAGGGAGAAAACGACACAGAATTCGAGGAAAACACAGCAGAGTCCGATGTGGGACAAGAAACGGGACAGGAGGAGACATCTGACGCTGGAGTCTACAACCAGGAAAGATTTCATTATTTTCCAGATAGTGAAAGTGAATATGTTGACATGCAAGCTCTAAATCAGAGGGATATAGTCTCAGACAGTGATGGAATTGAAACAGTGGATTTCAACACCTCTGTGCTAATTGTCGAACAAGTGTTCAGAAGATACATGTATGATATAGCATGTTTAAATCGCCGCATGATTGAGAATATATATAATCAACTTAGACAGAACGTTAGACGCAGGCATTCTGTCAATTCATATTCAGCTAACGCTAGACGTGCCACTCGTGAACAAAGAACACTGCCACAAAGAGTCCATCGCAGGTTGCAATTTGAAGACTAATTTTTGATCGGGTGATAAAGACAAATGGCTGAACCAGATCACAACAATTCGCCTGAAATTAGAGAGCATCTCCTCCACTTGATCTCTGAGATAAACCGAGAAAGATCCGAAGGCGGGGCTAATCAGCCTTCTCCCCAAAATAGCCCAATTCTGCCTCAGCATGATTCACCTGAAAGAGGGGGAGAAGTTTTTCTTCCATCCCCTGATGAGCTAATTTCCTTACTCCAAATGTACAGATACCCCTCCCCCGTTCCTTCGCCCGTATCGCAAAGCAATGTTGACTCAGGACCTTGGTCTCCATCAGACAGTCAGTGTTGTGATGCACTCAACAGTCAAATAGATGACCCGTGGTCTCCATCAGACAGTCAGTGTTGTGATGCACTCAACAGTCAAATAGATGACCCGTGGTCTCCATCAGACAGTCAGTGTTGTGATGCACTCAACATTCTGGAAAGAGGCCATCAGGTGGGGGGTGGGGGCGAGGGTGAACAGACAGAGAGCGTCATCAATCAGAGTAATGAGGGTCAATCCACATCTATGGGGATAAACAACACAAATAGTGCGGCTGTTAATGTTCCAGCACCTTGCACTAGTGATGACATGCATGTCACAAACCGTGAAAGATTTAATAATGTTGAGATTCGCTCTTTCCTTCGCTTTCCACCACCATCTGCAATTCCCAATTTTCGTGAATTTTATTTGAATGTCACAAATGGTTTTCGCGATAGGATTTCAAGCATGATTCACAGAGCTGATGTCCAACCAAATGACGTTATCCAAGTTAATCTGCGTGCTGATCGTTTGCAAGACGATGTCTCAATGAGCGTGCGTTATGGAGAGGGGACAGTGTCACAATTACAGGAACTTTTAGACAGATTAGTCCAGAGTAATATGTCTGTTTTCACCGATGGATCGCTTGAGCTAATTGTCAATTTTGTGAAGGCTCCGCGGGGAGGGGGTAAGAGACGAATTGAATCATGTCTTGCGAGCGAAATTGTGAAGAAAAAAGCACGACATTTATTTGTACTCCCCAATCCCGATCAAACATGTTTTGCTGTAAATCTGGCATTACTGACAAATCCGAAGTTGACGATGATGGAAGCCATAAAGGCAGGCTGGGACATCCATACCAGAGCAGGTCTGACTGCTGATACAATGGTCACATTCGATGATGTTGTCAAATTTGAGGAGCTGTTAGCGTGTAAAATTGTTATCTTTTACCAAACGTCTGACAGAGAAAAAAACAACAACCTGGTTACATTTCAAACAGGAACACCCGAACGAGACACAATACGCTATCTGCTTTTACACAATAATCATTTTTACGGGATAAATAATATTAAGGGATTTCTAGGTGTGAAGTTTTTCTGTAAACATTGTCACACAGGGTATCAGTGTCAATATAAGCATTTCTGTGAAAAAAGCTGCAACATCTGTTGCACAGATTGTAAACAGGGTCCAATTCAAAAAACCTACTGTGCTGATTGCAATCGATTCTGTACAAATAGACAATGCTACGAACGACATCGCGAGAAAAAATGGCATCCGAAAATCAAAAAGATGGCCAGCATGTGTCAGACCAATAAAACATGTCCTAGATGTAAATCATTGTACTACACATCTATCAGAGATCCTAAAGAGCATACTTGTGCTATCAAGATGTGCACAATTTGTAAACAACCTAAAACAACATTGTCGTCTCGTAACAATGAGTTAGAGCAGACATCAGCTAATAACTCTATGATTGAAAGCGGCGAAGATAAACATGTCTGTTACATGCGTACAAAACCAATCAAATCTGAAAAAGAAATACATGAAAAAAAGATTGTATTTTTTGATTTTGAGACTTCTCAAACCACTGGAACCCATCTTCCGGTGCTTGTGGTGGCTCAGTCACTTAATGGTGAGCGCCGTGTCTGGAAGGGGCATTCATGCGCTTTAAAATTTCTTCTCCATTTCCGACAGAAAAAACATAAACAGACAACTTTCATTTCCCATTTTGGCAAAGGTTTTGATCATCATATCATCTTGAATGCTTATGTAACTCAAGGTTTGTCACCGTCTGTGATAGCACAAGGGAGTAAAATAATCCTGATCCTGGATAATGACTTTCAACTTAAATTTATTGACTCGTTCTCATTTATTCCTATCCCACTCAGAGACTTTTCCAAGGCGTTGGGATGTAAGACACAGCTTAAAAAAGGCTACTTCCCACACAGATTTACCGATCTTTCAAAAAATGGCTATAGAGGAAGCTATCCACCGGCCGAGATGTACTCACCTGACGAAATGAGTCCAAAACAAAGAGAGGATTTCCTTAACTGGTATCAGACTGTCAAAGATCAAGAGTTTGACTATGATGCAGAGTTAGTATCTTACTGTGAAAACGATGTTGAAATCTTAGCCGAGGGTGCAAGCAATTTCCGTAATGAATTCATAAAAACAACCGACTGTGATCCTTTTGACAGTGTGACCATTGCTTCAGCAGCTTTGAATGTCTTTCAAACAAAATTTTTAAAACCCAATACAATCGCGATTCCCTGTCCTAACAATTACAAAACAAACAGCAAGGCTTTCTCACATGCGTCTATACAGTGGCTTGAGTATGAGGCCTTCTCACGGGGGATTTCAATAAGACATGCTTTGAACGGAGGTGAAGTTAAATTTGGGCGTTATTCAGTTGATGGATATGGAGAGTTAAATGGAGGGAAAGTTGTCTTTGAATTTCTAGGCTGTTATTTTCATGGCTGTCCAAAGTGTTATATGGGAAGTGATGTTTCTCCATTGTCAAAGACTTGTTTTAGTGAGGTGTACTCTGAGACTTTGAAAAGGCTGGATCGATTACAAAACGATTACAAGGTGCAAACTGTGGTGATCAAGTGGGAACACGAATGGAGTGTACAGAAAAAAACAGACCCGAATGTTAAATCTTTCTTAGAGAGGTTTCAAGAACCAATTCCGTTAGATCCCAGAGCAGCCTTATATGGAGGCCGTACGGCTGCTATCCGTCTCCGCCATGTTGTCAGCCCAGGTGAGCGTGTAAATTACGTTGATTTCACATCGTTGTATCCGTTTGTAAATGCACATTTTCACTACCCATTAGGGCATCCGAAAATAATTCGAAAGGATTTTGACAGCATTGAAAATTACTTTGGATTAATACATGCTAAAGTTTACCCTCCACGTCAACTGTTTTTCCCTGTACTGCCTATTAGAAACGACAAAGGGAAATTAATTTTCACACTGTGTCGATTATGTGCACTCGTGAACAATCAAACTACTGACTGTACACACAATGATGAAGAACGGGCCCTCCAAGGGGTGTGGGTAACGATAGAAGTAATCGAGGCAGTGCGAAAGGGGTATTTTCTGGCTGAAATTTACGAAATATGGAACTTCGAAGAGAAATCAGATGTGCTGTTTAAAGACTATATCTACACTTTCCTTAAACAGAAGCAAGAGGCGTCGGGCTACCCTAGCGGAGTTGAAACTCTTCAGACTAAACAGGGTTACATCCGTGACTATAAAGAGAAGCAAGGTATCGATCTCGATCCGGAGAAAATTGTCTACAACCCCGCAAAAAGACAGATTGCCAAACTACTGCTAAATTCTCTCTGGGGAAAACTAGCACAAAGATCAAACCAGCTCTCAACCAGTCTGGTGAGCACACCGCAACGCTTTTTTGAATTTCTCTTTTCTAGCAAGTACGACATTTCACAGTTTCACTTCATAAATGACGATATTGCACTTGTTCAATGGCGCCATAATTCTAGGTGTGTCTTACCCCCAGGCGACGCAAATATTTTTCTAGCGGCGTTCACAACTTCTTATGCACGACTTGAACTTTACAAGCAATTAGATTTGCTCCAAGATCGTGTTCTGTACTGTGACACTGATTCTATCGTTTACACAAGCAGCCCCTCTGATCAATATAACCCTCCACTCGGTAATTATCTCGGAGATTTGACATCAGAATTAGATCATGGAGACTACATATGCAATTGGAGCGCTGCGGGTCCCAAATCGTATGCCTATCTCACACAACAGGGTAAGGTGACTTTACGTGCTAAAGGGATTACACAAAATTATGAAAACTGTAAAAAAATTAACTTTGACAGCCTCACAGATCTGGTAGAGGGATATCTCAGAGAGCCGGACAATCGGCGTGAAATCTCTACACATTACAATAAAATTACTCGCAATATGAAAGCCTTTGAACTCACTAATAAACAACGCATAATCAACTTCGCAGTTGTCTATGATAAAAGACGACTCCTTGCAGATGGAAAAACATTACCATTTGGTTATTAGTTCCAGGATGAAACGGCAGCAATTTCTGAAAAGGACTGTGTAGATTTATGACGGTTTGACCTGATGACTTTTCTACCCAGACCTTTTTAGAATTATATCATTGTTTTGTAATTCTATTCTGTTTTTTATATTTTTTATCATGTATTCTGTGTTTTTCTTGAAGATGTATTCTGTATTTTTAGTCATGATGTAATCTGTAGTAAATCATATATGCACATATGCTATATCAATAAACCCTTCTTCATTTGTTTGTGTTTACATCTTGATGTCTGTGAATAAAATCAGTGTTCTGGTTATTTAGGTTGCCAGTTTACAGAAACAGCAGATGCGTAACATGGAAGAAGTATATTTTGATCCTCGTTTCAAACTTCCATTCACAGCTCTCCTTGTAGGGGCAAGTGGAAGTGGGAAGTCGTTCTTTGTGAAACATGTACTCCAAAATATGAAGGATACTTTTTCCAGAGTTCCCGATCGAATCATCTGGAGCTATTCATCCTACCAACCCATGTATGATGAATTGGCTAGAGATGTAAAGATTAAATTTATTGAAGGAATCCCTGACTCTTTGACGGATGAAAATATTTTTCCATCAAATCAGCACAGTCTTTTAGTTGTCGATGATTGCATGGACGTTGGGGCGAATCATGATGAATTAATGAAGGCATTTACAATGTATAGACATCATCGAAAATTATCTGTAATCTTTCTAGTTCAAAACTTGTTTCATCAAGGAAAACATAGCAGAACTATTAGTTTAAACACTAATTATATGGTCCTTTTCAAATCGCCTCGTGATAAACTGCAGATTAGAATTCTGGCTCAGCAAATGTTCCCCGGACGAAGAGAATATTTTCTTCAGAGTTTTAATGACGCGACTAAAGACCCCTACTCATATTTAATCGTGGACTTAAGACCCGACTGTCCAGAACATTTCCGACTGAGAAGCGGCATACTTCCACACGAGTGGCCTGTAGTGTATCAGTATAAAAAGTGATTTAAACCATGTCAAAGCGGATTAAAAGAAACCTCCCCATTTTAAAAGCCCTGCTCAGTCTAAAACCAAAAGAGAGACAGGGCCTTCTAAGCCATGCATCGAAAGATCTCGTCCTGGCAGTCTGTGAGATAGCTTTGAATGTTTTGAAGGGGAACATCCCACTATCCTCCGAGCAGTACAGTAGGTTAAAAAAGCAGAAAAAAATCATCAAACTCTTTGCTAACCGTAAAACTGCCATAAAACATAAGCGTAAGGTGTTGACACAGTCCGGTGGTTTCCTTGGGGCGTTATTAGGAGCAGCAATCCCACTCCTAACCAGTTTGTTTACCGGTGGGAGATAGACACAGACCATCGTCATGGCGTCATTTAGTAAAATGTACATGATTTCCCCCCATCAACTAGAGACTTTAACCCAGAAGAAGACGCATGCAGAAAACATCAGCGAGAAAGCTCAGCATGTTTTGGAAGAGAAAATGGAACGTCTGTTAAAACAACCTGGACCGGCATACAGCAAGTCACTACATTATAACGATCTACTTGAAAAATATCTGGCCTTACTCAGAAAGGAGGAGAGTCGCAGTCGTGAAATACTTTTGAAACTACCTACTACACCCACAGAGAAAGGAGGTGAAGATGTAGGTGACTATGTCAAGGTTGAAGAGGAAGAACGTCCTGACAACATTGAAAAAGAGATTTTAGACAACATAGGATCACGCAATCGGAAAAATGCGGCATATATTCTACAGAAGCTTCGTAATTCAGACCTTCTAAGATGGAACCGTTCAGGCGAGATAATTGTGCAGGACAACCTCATTAAAGGGTCTCATATTTTTGATTTAATGAAAACTCTGACAAACCGTCGATTCCACGGACGGACCGTACCTCGCGGATGGGATACATTTTTAAAAACTATTTCTGAATTAAATATTCCAATCACAACTGTTATGAACACTCACGCACGCGAGCAATTACGACTTAAACCCTCCAATACCACGAGTGAACCTCGCCCTCAGATACGACGGAGTAAGAGAAAACGCGGGGGGAAAAAATCTGGGGCGGCATCACCGTTAGACAGAGATTATGACAGCCCGAATCTCGTTCATCAACTGTATACACCTACAGCGTCTGAATGGCGATTGTCTACACCGATCCCCTCCAACTGGTTAGATTTCACTCGATACAAATGAATTCATGCAGACTGTATGTTTTTTTTTACCAATAAAAATTTATTGGGAATTATACATCGGAGTAAGAGCATTTATTCAGAACAGATATAACACTCATTAAATAGTTTTAAAGAGCATGCTTTCTGATTACAGGTTTTAGCGGTCTTCACATGTGAAATACATTTAACATTTTTCTTGACAAACTTGGTGACAAGAGCATCATTCTTTTTTAAATTATCAGAATACAGCCTCATTACTTCTTGAAAAGAGAGTCCTTTAAAGCGTTGACAGAGGAAAAAAATAACATGGGCGCCACAAGTACAAGAGTTGTCATCTTGTACTTGGAGTTTGTTGTAGCGTATTTCATGAGAATTTCTAGTGAGGAAAGTTATAAAACTTTCAGGATAAAATATAAAATCCGGTTCGTGGCCATAGCTGTCGAAGAAGCATGATTTGTCTTGTTCAGCTTCAATAATCATCCCCACCCAGTGTTCACCCTCACGGGTTTGGTCATGGGTGTTAACGACGAGATAGCACGGTCGTTTATCAATCTTAGTTGGCAGTAAATCACTAGGCCAAACCCCTCCAAACGTCTCGCCCAAGATCGGTCTCAGGATAGAATCTATTTGATGGTTGTTCATTTCTCCAGTTTTAGTAGTCGATCAGAACCTGACGCTTCGAGTTTATCTCTATGACACTGTCGTAACAAGCGTACACAATCAATGTCATAGTTCTCGGTAACGCCATTCTGAATCTTAAATCCAAACGGCATGTTCCATGTAGCGCAGGAGAGAGAGCTTCAGCGTCCATTTCATCGTCTCTTGACAGATTGAACAGAAACAGTGAGTAACCATTTTCAAAGTTTTCGCGGTCAATACTCAGGGGAGCGTCTCTGAGGTGTCTGTTTGTTCCCAGATAGAGATTGTAAAATTCGCGAACACTCTGATGTGTATTAAAGTTGGGTTGGTAAGGTTTCGCCGGGATAAAGCGTGAATTTACACTGAGAGAGAGGTATTCAAGATTTGCATGTTGGAACTTAAATGGGTTCAGCTCCCTTGCTCCGACAAATGCTCTGTGGTCGACAATTCCGACGACTATATATTTTGGAAGTCTACCCAGATACAAGTTGTCCTGTGAACATACACGTGACTGTGCTGGAATGCTAAAATTTTTAACAACAACACGACTTATCGGGTAAATTGCGTTGGATTTCATTAAAGCGGCTGAATGTCCTAGCATGACATCCGGCGAGACTTGCACCTTTTTCACAAAAATGCTAGCACTCAGAATGTTTAAATTGAACTCGTCAGCTGCAGCGGACATCAGTGTAAAAGCACTTTTAGCCTTTACAAGTTTCAATCGCACATCCACATTGTTTAGCAGGAGTCTTTCGGAAAAAAAAATGTCACTGTGCAGGGGACCAATTAACTCGAATGGTCGCGAACCACGAGTGAAGCTTGTACGCTTGATAAGGCCTTTGTTGGGGCCCCCAGGTGTCGTGTCAATTGAATCTAAATCATCGCCATCGTCTTTGTACCACAGACCTGCTGAAAACTGACTCTCCAATGTTTGTCGTGAAAAGTTGAGGAGGGTTTCAATAATAGATCTGTAAGGATGAGTTGCGGATGAAGAGCTAATGAGAACATCGTTCAGACTGACATCTACCTGTGAAAATATAGTATTTAGAGGGTACTGTATTATTCCACAGTTATCAGCATTTCCGAGATTAGTCCCATCGGCGTTTGTAATCTTGAGGCGTAAATAGAGTAGTGTTGAGTTTAGATCTAGATAGAAACTCCCGTTTCCAGGTATCAGGAAATCTAACACTTCTTGATCAGCAATAGAGTTCAAAGGATGGATCTCTACATAATTGGTCTGATCTATAGATAGCTGTGTCATCGGAGGAGCAAAGAGGTCGAGCTCTGATTTGGTGCACTCTGACGAGAGGTGATGTGTAAGAGACATGGTTAAAATATATCCCCTCCGCCTCGTTGACTTTTAACTTTCCGGTGTATTTTCGATGAGGTTTTACGTTTCTTTTTTGGTATAGCGTGTGATAATGCTGCTAGAGCTCTTTTTCCTCTTCCACGTGCTATTCGTAGTAGTCCCGATCCGTCCTGAGTTTCGTCACGTCGACGATTGGCAATATGGCTGGTTACAGCTCCAACAACATCAGATGCTATCCCTCTCACAGCAGATTTCAAATGCGGCCTGGCAATATTAGCTCCACGTTTAAGAAGAGGCAAGACGAATCTGAATGCCCTACTCAGCATAGAACCAAATCCCCTGCCGTAAAGAACCGGGGCACCAACAAATCCGTTGAGTGATCCGCCTCCAGCCTGATTCACATAATAATCCACAAATCTTTGCGAATTCATTCTGCGTTATTCTGTTGAATTCAGATCAAGATCTTTGATACCGGTCTAAAGTGTAGTTTGCAGATGGTCTTCCCGTATGTGAATCGAATCGGGGTATTTAAATCTGTTTTTAATTCAATCTGGATGTCCTGTATGCGCTGTTTATTGACAGGAACGTAGTGTAAGCGGTTGTAGGAGAAAGTGATCAGATCACCGTAAGATCCTTCCTTTTTAACAATTCTTAGAAGGGGAACAACATAGTCTCCGATATGTTGTGCTTCCACAATATTGGTATAGACGAAAAAATTATATTGACCGCCGTTAATATCGCAGGGATATTTACTCACGGGATTTCCTTCTGTTTTAATCCATTGACCGGGTTCAAAACCCAGCATGTAGGACAGCGGCGCTTCGAACTTGATAGAATATTTAGCACTCCCTAATATATAAATTCTTCTGTTTATAGAATTGTAATGAAAAATTAGATCAATGTTTACTGACTTAAATAAAGCATTTATCTCCCTCAGTATTAGATCAATGCTGTCATAATGTCCCCTAGGAATTTTCATATACATTGGAGGATTCGCTGGCTTCGAATGATCCAATAATTCATAACCATTCTCACCCCCACGTATATTATTCCATGTATGACAATACATAATTTCAGCTAAAGCGACCTCGTAAGCTCCATCCAGCTCTATAGGTTGTGACAATGTTGTCATATAGTTCGAGCTGGTATTGCTCGGGAAAATGTCATTACAGGCATTCGACGGTAGTGTCACGTAGAAAGACTCTCGTCCTGTCATTGTGCTGTTTCCTGGTCTTTCTTGTTTCTCTTCTTCCTGAGCTCAACGACCTCGTTAGCAGCTAGCCAAGAGTCGAACTGACGAGGCCATCCTTGCCACCGGACTAAAACCATCTTCTGACCATTTTTAATTTTCCGGTCTAAAATTTCTTCTATGCGGAAAAGAGTGTCAGAACCAATTATCACTTTCTGCAGTTCTGGTTCATAGAATGTCCCATTCAGAATTTCACCTCTTATATCCCTTAACTTATAAACAGGGGGGACTCTGGGGATACGTTCGTTCACTATAAAATATTCATCGCTGAATGACTGTTCATACATTTTATCAAATACTCCACGGTATTTTGAAATCCGTACAATGTCTCCTTCTTTGAATTTAAATACGGATGGTTTTGCGCTCAGAGATAGTGTCCCATATAAATTTTCAAACACTTGCGAGGTCTTGCTAGGGGTTACCTCCGCAGGTTTCATTTTTATTCCACTATGATAACTGTTGTTATAGCTATCAAGTAAATCTTGAATTACGTCTATATACCTACGAGTGTTTTTTGCAGTGAAGTACCGCCACATTTTTCCCTTCAACGTACGGTGAAATCTTTCCACCACTGATGCTTTCAGTTCACTTCCTGTTGCAAAGTGTTGAATGTTGTACTTCTTCATTAGTTTTTCAAAGAGTCGATTAAAAAATTCTTTCCCTGAATCCGTTTGAATTTTAGCCGGAATACCACTCTGGTCTAAAATTGAAGCAAAAGCCTTTGCAACTTCAAAGGCTGTCTTGTTTTTCAGTGGTCGTGCATAAGCTTTCTTGGAAAATACATCTATTACTGTAAGCAGGAATTTAAACCGATCATTGTCTTTAGACAGAGCACTCATATCACAAAGATCGGCTTGAAATTGATACAAAGGACGAGGAACAAAAACACGATTTCTAGCATAAGTTTTTCGTGCCGTTTTGTGTAAGGTATATGCATCCTGAGCTGACAACCAGTCTCGCACTTCATCCCCGCTAACTTTTTTTCCCGTCTGCTCTTCGACAGCCTTTTGAAGTCTTTCAACCCCACCATAAGATCCAGCTCTTGCAGGATCATAATATATACTCTTCAGCATGCGTTCTGTCTTCTTTGAAGCCATGTCTACTAGTGAACAGAAAAGATCATACGACAATGTTTTGACTTCGACTTTATTGATGACCACACATGATTAGTGATTACACAGTTAGTGATTACAATACATGTTTTATATTAAATTATTTTTTTTTTTTCAAAATTGAAGCGTGTAAAGCATGTAATACATTTAGCAACTGATCAACATCAACTTTATCTCCATTCTTCAGTTTACACACCGCTACATCGACTACATAGGTATACAAGACGTGCATGAGACTAGAGTTGAGACTACACACAGAAATATTCCCGATAATGCCCCGTAATGTTGCTTCAAAACCATCGCTGTTTAAGTCTGACCCGAGATACACCAGATTCTCCCAGTGGTCTAAAGGACCCTTATCCCTTACAATGGCCATCACTCTTTCAAAACGCTCCAAGTCTTTTGTATCGACATCCCCGCTTGCCAGATATAACGATGCATCATTGATCCGATTAGCAATTGCATGTTTTAAAAGAAAACTGTCAACTGGTTTAGGGGGTGGTTTAAAATAATAATTTCCCATTTTGATGAATCAAGGATTCCAGAAACCGAGGAAACGCTGCAGCAGGTCTTCCCTATCCGTGTCGTCTTCTATGTAGGCGCGCCTGATCTCTGCAACTTTCTCCAGAATGTTTTCTTCAGGCTTCAGATCGTAAAGAAAAGCCTCCGCTGCTCCTTCCACTCTAGCATCCAGTATGTCTAACCCAAGTAATTCCAGTGTATACTTGAGAGCTGGAAGAAATTCCCATGTCATCAGATTCTCTGTTAACAGTTTAAAGTTAGTGTTGAAATATCCAGGTTCTGGAGGATAGAGACAGGGATGCTGACGTTGAGAAGGGTGATCGACTTCACAGCCGTAACAGTCTTTTTTTATCTGCTCCTGCACCACCACTTGCACGGCACTAGCCACGCACGCCTTTACAGTGTCTAGAAATCCGCCACTCGCCGCTATCGGAGACTGAGGCGCGGGCGAGTCTGGAGGCGTCAGGACCGCTTTGTGTGCTCCTACGGAGTAGACTGGAGCAGGCGCTGCCTCTTCCCCGCTGTCATTATCCCCCCAGTATGGACAGTAGGATGGAGGTCCGCATGGTAGCTCGCCATGGCTCTGTCCATTGTCGAGGGATTGGGAAAAACAACCGACTGTATACATCGGTGAGCCTTCTGGCACCTCTCGCTCAGTCACCTTGGGTGGAGAACCGGAGCTGGCTATGGATCCTCCAGTGATCCGACCAGGGGTGAGCGCCATGTCCCCCTTCACCATGCACGCGTAGGGATCGGTCTGGTACTCTTGCGCTTCACACGTCGTGACAAGGGTCGAATCATTCTCATGATAGCGGTGGAAAAGTGGCCTATACATCTCAGCGTGTCCTGAAGATGTCTGAGAAATGTTTGACAGCCAGTTGAGAAGCTCTTCATCCCGGATTTCATAGCTGCTGCAGCTGGTGCTGCTGCTGCCGACGTTGTTTCCAGCAAGAGAGGTCAGAGCGTTGTCCGAGGAAAAATCAGCCATGATGAAGTAAAGTACTTTCTCTATTCCCACTTCTTCTGTATTTATATTTTAAAACGAGTGGGTGTGTCTGGTAGGCCGGTCTGAGAGGCGTGTCTTGTAGATGGAGGGCCTAGTGGGAGGCGGGTCTGGTAGGAGGGTTCTGGTGGGAGGGGTCAGAGAAGCAGGACTGGGAGGTCTGTGTAGAAGGCGGAGACCCGCATGCGTGATTACGCGGAATCAGTCTCCAATTCAGAAACATAGCCTCTCCCGGCCAATCCATCAGCCTCCAGTTCTCTGTCAAAAACGGGGTTCAGATTTATCCGCCTTTTAACACTAGCCAGCCTCTGTCTTCCAACACCGCCTTCAGCTCGAGTGGTTAACCTCTTCTCCAGCAGGTCATGCCTCCGCTTCACACTATCTTGAGTGAAAAACAAACTCATTTCTTTCAAGAGATCACCCAGCTTTGGGAAGTCTTCCACCTTGAACGCCAGGTGAATTGGGAAATGCCGCTCTTTCTCCATAACAGTTCTTGGTCTGACACTATTAGCATCAGAGGAGCCATATCTCACCAGCAGCCAGATGTGTGATCTCGAACAATCGACGAAAAAAGATCCCTCCCCTTCACGCTGTAGCGAATCCGTTCTCACCGCTACACTTGGCGGCATTCTCGTAAGTCCTACTTCCCCTTCATCATGCACATGCTGCATGTAATCGATGAAATCTTGAATGGAGCTCTTCAGTTTTTCAAATTCAGTAGAATAAATTCTCAGCTGCGTAACCTCTGGTTCCATATATTCATAACTGTATAGATCCACAAAGGGAACTACTCCCATACCTCTAAACTCACTAACCACCAGACGTCCCCCGTCAAGATGCAGACTCTTTTTCCTGAACACCGCCATTTTTTTTTTTTTCTCCAGCAGTCACTCATAGTCTGACTGAAACACTCCTCGTTATATAAGACATCTCATATATTTCCACACCCCCTCACCACCTTAACCACGCCCATCAACCCTCCTCTAGAATAATAGCCACATTCTAATGTAAATAACAAAGTCACGCCTCTTCCTTTTCCCCACACCCCCTCACCACGCCCCTCCCAAATGATGTCATCTGATGTGTCAAGTCATCAATCATATTTTGACAGTTAGTTTCTGACGATTATTTTTAATGATTAAATTTATATGACGTCATCACATTTTGTCACTTAGTTACTCTAAATTTCTCTGTTATCCATGTATTGTACGTAACAAATAACGCTGCATTGCTTCAGTGTGAATTTGAATAAACTCCAACCTTGTATTGTATTTTACATCATCTGCAATGTTTTAATGGAAGCTTAGTCTAGCTTCAGTGTATATAGAGATCGTTTTACTGTGTGAAAATAAAGACAGCCGTCAGATACCGGTAAGTTAGAAAGAAATTGCATACACAAGCATTTTCAGCAACTGTACAGCAGAGGGCGCTCAAGTCAAAGCAACTGTCTGACCCACAGACGGCTATTCTAAAATGGGCTTCTGGTCAATTTCTCCCCGTACCGAGTCTGGTCATAGACCTGTCATCGTGTATAAACCGCACCCCGATTTTTTGCTTCTTACCGGTGGAAAAAATGTGCAGTTTATACACCGTGATTTACGGTACAGACAAACATTCACACTCACATTCATACCTATGGACAATTTAGAGTAACCTAATCTGCATGTTTTTGGATGTGGGAGGAAACCGGAGTACCCGGAGAAAACACACGCACGTGTGCAAAATGCAAATTTAATAAATTTTTCAACTGGTCCTAAGATTTCCATCAGGAGTGTGTCACGATTTGGCTTACGCCAAAAAGGTTGGAACCCGTTATGCAGACTGACACAGCGCTAGTAAGAATACTATTTATTAAACAAAGTAATAAATGGCAACAATACAAAAATAACTACAAA